>NC_062965.1:24842139-24873920 GCF_023119035.1 Salvia hispanica
CAAATAAACGAGTCAAAAGCGAAAAGGAATCAAAATTAAAGTATGTACCCTTCATTTCAACTCTGAGGTATGTACCCTTCATTTCAACTCTGACGTAGGCTGATCTTCGCAAGCATAAGTTTAGATTTACTAATTGGCACTTCATAATTAATTATTACTAGCAGTTGCACTCCCTCCGTCCCAGTTTAGGAGTTAGAATTGGTTACAATACGAGTTTTAAGAAATTGATGAAGTGTGTAATACATGAAGTGAATTGATGGAAAGTGAGATGATTTGACTTTTTGAATTTAAAAGATTTTTCATTTTTTTTGGTTTATTTTTATGTAAATAATGATATTTGGGTGTAATTTTGTTGAATAATGAGATAAAATTTTATGTCCAAATGTGAAAAATTCTAAATATGACTCTTAAACTGAGACGGACTTTTATTACAAAATGTGACTTTTAAACTAGGACGGAGGAAGTACTATTTTTTATCTCACACTAATTCTAGAAGAATGCATGTAACATCAATGCCTTGTCATATTACTAATTCTAGAAGAATGCATATATAACATAAACGCGTCTCTGAGAAAAAATAGGAGTACTCATAAATATCCCATAAATATGGAGGGCATTTTTATGTACATTTTTTTTACAACCTACTAATAAACTACATAAGTATTCCTATATCACAATATCACATATTGATGTGTGCGCATATATTGTTTATTTGCCGGATAGTATAATTATCTTTTCATAGTTGTTTCTTTCACATTATTTAATATTCCAGTGGTTTTCAGATACACTTCTGTGATAGTGTATTTTTTTTTATGTTTCCTTAATGATCATGTGCATGTATAGACAAGTATACATTCTTCATAGTTGAGTTGTGTTAAAATAAGCGAATAAAATTAAAGCTCATTAATTTCTATAAATAATAAATACAATATCAATAAAGAATAAGATATATAGTCCATCTTTTCATGAACTTTTATATCAATACAGTGAATTACAAATATTAACACAGTGACATGATAATTTCAATACAAGTACCCGAAAATGTCTACACAGATTTGTTGGTATTGTACATGCATTATATTGAAAATTTTGATGTATTTATTGATATAAAATTTGTTTATCAACATATACGAAAATTGATATAAAAGTTATAAAATTTCATCATCCGATCATCGTCGGAACATATGCAATTGAGATCTCGTTAGAATCCTTATAAAATTACCTTTATTTTTATGTATATGCTTTAAAAAAATAATTTAAATAGAGAGAGTTACATAAATTTAAGTTGTAAGATGATTTTGAGTAAAGAAAAAATGATTAGTTTTAATATTCATATATAAAAATTGATATTAAACTCTTTAATTTTATTTAAAAAATATTTAAATTTAAAATATTATTTATTTAATATTATTTTAACCGCTAAATCATTTAATTTAATAATTAAAAATCAATCTTAATTTGGAATTATTAATTAACAATCGATCAAAATCACTTCTTAGTATATACTCTCACTTCCTTCTCCGTCCAATGATCCATTTTGACTAAGACAGATTGAAAAAATGTAAGGAAATTCAATAAAAAAATATTAAATATTAAATGCTGGTTCTAGTTTCTTGTTTTAATTAATTAAAAATGTGGTGGTGTGCAAAGGAACTGGCCGCGGAAGCGTGCGGGGATTCTATTTAATAATTAATCGAACAAATAAATCACATAAAAATCAGATCTATTTAGCAGATTATTTAGACAAAATTTATTCGCGTAATTCTCACATGTACCATGCTCATAACTTGAATTAATCATGCTTTAAGTATATTGAAACCTAAAACATGCTTTTCTACGGAGCTTATTAATTCTCCAAAGAATTGATGATGGCTAGCTACTTCTCCACGTGACGCTTTGAATACTAGACCACAGATCTTCTCTCTGGTTCCCGAACTGTACTCCAATATCAATGTGAGCTGATCTCACCGAAATACTATGACTTAAATAAAGAAGATAGAAGAAATCCTTTTCCAATTAGGAGAAAAATTCGAACTCCACAAGGTGGGGAGACGAAATTTTTGAAAAATAAAATTGTTATTTTCTGTCTCCTTTATTCTTCTATTTATATTAAGTTCCATTTGGGTCCAGATAGGGGTCTATGGAAGGTATTGGATATGGACTCATCCAATTTACTTTTTACTAATTAAATTGAACCCACAATTTAATATAAGCTTTAATTGGAATATTACGAGCAGCCATTACAGAAGTAATATTGAATTCTCCACATCCAAATCTGAAATTATAAGTAATCCGGTTTTCCGTTTAAACTTTCATTTCCCGCGCTTAAGATAAAAATATCCATTAATTAATTAATGTCTGCTATGGACTTAATTAATTAATTTCTTATTAATTCCAAGAGTGGACTTAGCATGAAACGCTTATTTATCATTCATAGATTGATCAAACTCCAACTAGCTAGGTTCCGAATAATAAAACTTTGTTTCGCGCTCATCTTGAGGACATTATCAAACGAGACCCACCTCGCGCACGATTCAATATAATAGCAATCTAAGCATCGCTAGATATTAATCACCACTACCCAATATATCAGGATTATTGGGTTACGAAAAATCCGCACCATTTGATAAGTCAAAGTAATGCATAATCAATACCGTATGCTCAATGCTAACCTACATTGATTAAGAAACAAATATTTATCAAGACCTCGCCTTTAAGTAGATAGCACAAAGACAAGTCTTGCTGTTAGATCAGTTTAGTGTTTTACCATACCAATGTCATCTTATTTCAGTAAGGCATAGAAATATGCGGACTGACATTGTAAGCTTTCACGATGGATAGTCTAATTCCATCTAGGTCGTGAAATTCTTCTTTTTCTTTGTTTAGGACTGACCGTGTTACCTAAAAGTGGGCGCCGCCCACAACCGGTCTACTAAAACAAAGACTTAGACTTTGTTAAGTTAACTTATACATTTAAACATGAAATTAACATCCATTAAATGTAAAACATAACAACATAATGACAAAAATAATCTGTTTTATTTCTTGAAAAAATAAAATAAGAGTTTTACAGTATTCAATCACTCGAAACGTGATTTATAGTATACAAATTCTAACAATCTCCCACTAATACTCAAAACACTTTCGAGTATACAAAAAATGTGCTAACGTCTAATTCTCCTACTTATACTGAAAACGAATTGAGGTCTTGCATTAGTCGAACTCCCATTCCTTCAATATGGCTCTCAAACGGCTTGACCGCTAATGCCTTCGTGAAAGGATCTGCCAGGTTGTTTTCTGACTCAATCTTGACCACTTGTATGTTTCCTCTCTGCACTATATCTCTAATGATATGATACTTCCTCTCTATGTGCTTTGCTCGCTTTATGAGCCCGTGGTTCCTTCGAATTCGCCACAACACCAGAATTGTCACAATAAATGGTGATTCTCTTGGGCATATTCGTAACCACACCTAAGTCCAGAAGGAAGTTCTTGAGCCTCCGAAGCGGCCACATATTCGGCTTCCATGGTAGAGTCTGTAATGCATTTCTGCTTTACACTCTTCCAAATTACAGCTCCACCTCCTAAGGTAAACACATATCCGGAAGTTGATTTTCTCGAATCTACATTAGCTTGAAAGCCTGAATCTGTGTATCCTAAATGTCAGAGCTCGGCTGCATTGTAAACTAGAACATAGTCCTTAGTCCGATTAAGGTACTTGGGTATGTTCTTTACGGCAGTCCAATGTCCTTGGCCCGGATTTGATTGATATCTTGCTACCATGCCAACAACAAAGCAAATATCAGGTCTAGCACAAATCATAACATACATGAGACTACCAACAGCCGAGGCATACAGTATCTTTCTCATCTCTGCTATCTCAGATGCTGTCTTTGGACACATCTCTTGAGATAAATGGATGCCGTGTCTGAAAGGTAAGAAACCCTTCTTGGCATCTTGCATGCTAAAGCGTCTAAGTACTATATCGACGTAAGATTCTTGGGATAAGCACAACATTCTCTTTGCACGGTTGCGAATAACCTTGATACCGAGAATGTGTCCCGCATCACCCATATCTTTCATCTCAAACTGGCTGGACAACCAAGTTCGTACTGATGACAACATCTTTTTATTGTTTCCAATTAGAAGAATGTCATCTACACATAAAACTAAGAACACAATATTTCCTTTTTCAACCTTCTTGTACACGCAGCTTTCATTAGGACACTTTTCGAATTCAAATTTTTGAACTGTTTGATCAAAACATTGGTTCCATGATCTAGATGCTTGCTTAAGGCCATAAATGGCCTTCTTAAGCTTCCAAACCATGTGTTCCTTGCCCTTTACCACATAGCCTTCGGGTTGTTCCATGTAGATGGTCTCCTCAAGACTCCCGTTTAAAAACGCAGTCTTAACGTCCATCTGCCATACTTCCCAATCCATGTAAGCTGCTATAGACAAAAGAATACAGATCGATTTGAGCATGGCTACTGGGGAGAAGGTCTCATCGTAATCAATGCCTTCCCTTTGGGTATACCCCTTAGCCACTCGTCCATCGGGTCCATGTTTACGTTTGTATATCCATTTGCTCCTAATGACAGTACAACCTTCGAGTAGGATGGACAAATCATAGACGTCTTTGTCTTCCATCTATTGTAGTTCCGAATCCATTGCTTTCACCCATTCGCAATGATCGACATCTGTCTGCGCCTCTGCAAGATTCCAGGGATCAAGTACATTGCTGTCCGAGGAGTGATCCATGCACTCTCCCAAACCAATGTATCTTTCGGGCTCATGATAGACCCTCCCACTGCGACGCGACACTACAACATTTGGAGTAGTAGTTGAAATTTCTGGAATTGTTGTTACATTAGGTGTCTGTTCTTAGTTAATGGAACTTGTGACTGAAGTTAGCTCTTCAAGAGCCATCTCACTGCTAGACTTATGATTCATTACAAAGTCTTCCTCTAAGAATGTGGCATGTGTGCTCACAATGACTTTCTTATCTCGGAGACTATAGAATTCATAAGCTTTCGATCCTCTAGGGTAACCTATAAACACACATACCTGATACGCTCGGATTTTGCACGGTTTTAAGGCCATTATTTGGTCCGTTTTTAATGTCAAAGTTGCATTACATGTCCATTATTTGCATATTTTATCTATTTTGGTATTTTGACATGTATTGTAAGAAATGTGCATATTTGAGCCTAAAAAGGGAGTAAAAACGCGAAATAGGAAATCTAGAGCTTCTCCGGTGACCGCCGCAACACTTCTGGTGACCGCCGGCGCTTAGCAGAGACAAAGACACGCCCAGCGACCACCGGGAAGTGCGTGGCGACCGCCACAAGGAGTCAGAAGCTACTGGACTGCGCGCGGCGACCGCCGGCCAAGGTGCGGCGGCCCGCCACAAAAACGCGGCGCACGACAGTTGTATTCAAACTCAATTTTCCAGCGATCCTGAAGTCCGATCGGAGAGTTCTACACACCATTCTCTTCTTCTTGAAAATATCTTTATGATGGTACAAGAATCACCTCAATCGGAGTTCTGTGGAGAGAGTTATGGGGAACGAAAATTACATATTTCCTAATGCTTGGAGGACACTTATTATCAAATTTAAATCATTCTAAAGCCTATATATATCCCATAACCTCATTCATATAATTCAACCCTTTCATAGCCCCCAAAAGGGGAGCCTTCATGGCTCCCCCTCCATTCTCCAACCCTAATTCCTTCATCCATCATTCCATCACCATCCTTGGAGATTGAAGCAAGGCAATAGGAGCATGGAGACGTCAAGATTCATCCTTGGGTTTTGTTTGTTTATTTCATGTCTCGTACTTTAATTATTGTTTTAGTTCATCTATCTATGGATTACTAAACAATAGAATTTTGAGGTTTGATAGTATTTGACTTTTGAGTAGTTCTTTTATGTTTAATGTTCAGAACTCGTTTCCACTTGATTTTTCTTGAACTTTTGTTTGACTAATTGGCCGTTACCTTGATTATTGTCAATCTTTGATCGGTGATAGCTTTGATTGGTTTATCTTATATGTTCATACAATAATTGTGACATGAGTATTGATGCATGATAGGGAGAGATCGTGGTAAAACTTGAGTCGGATGATCATAGAACTAATTAGAATAACTAAAGAGTTAGTGAAATCGTTATCCTTGAAATTCCTCTATTTGCCTAATTCTATCTTCTTTGCTTTTATTGTTTTACTTTATTTAATTTTTTTTAGTTTAAAACCCAAAACTTTTGTTTCTCTAGATAGTATTTGACGCTTAGTACATTATAGCCAGCTGCAATTATATTCCCCGTGTTCGATATCCCAGTACTGACCTTTAGCTATACTAGATCTACCCTGTATACTTGCAGGTATTTTTAGTGCTAATAAAAAGTGCATCACATACCTCCGTCCTAGATTCCAGCTTAGTTGGATCTTTTTCCAATACATGAGCCGGACACCCCCACACTCTGAGATGTTCTAGATTGGGCTTACGCCTACTCCACAACTCATATGGGGTAGTAGGAACTGATTTAGAAGGTAAATTGTCTAATATATGGCTTGCTGATAGCAAGGCATGTCCCCAAAACGAAATTGGTAACCGTGCATAACTCATCATCGATCGGACCATGTTTAACAAGGTCCTATTCCTTCTTTCAGCTACGCCATTCTGCTGGGGTGTGCCCGGCACAGTCAGTTGGGATTGAATTCACGATGCTGATAAGTAGTCCAAAAACCTGGCACTTAGGTACTCGCTGTTGGGGTTTGTATACTAAAAGATGTTTCGACCGTACATGCCTTTGTACAGTCAGCTTGTGCATGTATACGAGAAATGCCACGTCCACTTGTTTACCTAAATATGAGAATAAATAATATAATATAATGGTTTCTTATTGAAATATGATAAATAAGTCTAAGGCTTTTTACTAAGAAGGTCAAGTAGGGAAATTCGATGAATCTCCTCATAAGTTTTCCAATAGGGGACTTGTCCAGATCTAGTAAGAAGAAAAACGTATTCACAACCTATATAGGCTTTGGCTACCTATTGGTACGGTTGCGGTGTTTGTGATAATTCTCTCTTACCTAAGACGAGATTAGTAACACCGGTGTGGTAAAGCACTGAAAGGATCTAATATGAAATGTATTCTTTATTGCTATCTACTATAAGAATATATTTCAGAAAGTTTAGTATTTTCTAGTCTATGATATTAATATCAATATTGTGTATTTAATCAACGCCACTTTCACTTATCAATATGTGAGAGTTTGTATGTAACTCAAGTTCATGATATCTTGGGTGGTAGTAATTGAATAACATGAAGGTATTGGAATATTATTTCATAGAATTCGCATGCCCAGTGTGGTATGATTAAATCCCTAAGGGGTGATTCCCAAGAGGTGTTTGAAAAATGAATTTATTATTCAGAAAACTGCGCAGTTGGAATTTATTCCACGAATAATAAATAAAGTTTCAAACTAGAAAAACTCTTTGGAGAATTAATTTAATTCTAGTCACATAGCAGACAAAAGAATTAAATTGACGGATCAAGATAATCTTAAATGTGAGAAATATAATAAAATAAAATGGACCCAAGTTATTTGTAATTTGGTGATTTAAGTGGGAGTGCAATATTATTCTTTAGTGGAACAAAATAATATTCCATTGATAATATATTAAATCAGGGGTCATTTAATTTACTTAGTAATTTATCTAATGAGTGAGCCCAACACTTAAATCATTCCATGGATCCCCTTACTAGCCCATTAAGTCTATTATAAATAGTGATGAGTATGGAAAACCCTAGCACACCATATACAACACAACACTCTTCATCCCTAAACCCTAGTAGCCGTCGCCGGCTCTCTCTCTCACCCTTTGCCTCGGTTTTTGTGCCTTGGCACGTGGGAGAATTAGGGTTTTTATTTTGTTCTTGTTCTATCCTAATTCATAGGATTAGATCAAGACAATATCGAGTTTGTGATTGGTTTTCCCTAGATCTCTTCAAGACTATTATAGATTATTCAAGATCCGCCCACACAGATGGATGATCAAGGACAAGGGAATAGTACGGAAGATACATGGTCGACAAACCAAGGATCTCCGGGTGGTGCAGCTAGCAACGTCAATCCGATGTCGGATTATGAGGTAACATTTAATTCACGTTGAATATGCATGTTTATGTGAATATTTGATGTGTGATCTATAGATCTATGTTTATTGCATGAAATTTGAATCGAATGCATTATCACCTAAATAGATCCATTAAGGACCTGTTTATTTTCCGTGTCTTCCGCTGCGGTAGCCTCAACAGTCGCCTACACGATCAGATCGCAGACATTTGATACTCTTGCCATAATGCGTTTCTACACTAGCCTTAAACTCCTTGAACTTGTTAAAAGTTTCAGACTTGTAGCGCATCAAATAGATGTATCCAATTTTCGAGAAGTCATCAATGAAGATGATGAAATATCGAAAACCGCCCATTGCCTTGGTTGACATTGGTCCACACACATCAGTATAAACGAGCTCAAGTACTTCCTTGGCCCTATTACCCTTTGCCCTAAAAGGTCTCTTAGTCATCTTGCCTTCCAAACATGATTCACATTTCGAAAACGGTTCATTCTCAAGACCTTTAATAAGATGTTGATCAACCATAGCATGAATCCTTCTTTCGTTGGCATGACCAAGACTAAGGTGCCATAAGTACGTTTCGTTCATTGAAATTGAAAGTTCTTTTCTTTTCTTTGAAACTTTCAATGTAGCATTGAGTTCTGATTTACGTTGATTAAACTGTGTAGAAGTGATTGTGTACAGATTGTTTTCCATGATACCACGACAGATATAAGAACCATCTTTTCTTAATAACGCAATTGTCATTAAAAGAAATCGAATATCCATCAAAAGACAATTTAGAAACTGAAATTATATTTCTTCTAAAAGAAGGTATCAAAAAAACATTCTTCAAAATAAAAAATCTATCACTACTAAAACGTAAATAAACGTCTCCCACTGCAACGGCCGCCACTTTAGTAGCGTCGCCCAGCTGGACTTCGATCTCACGATCATGTAACCATCTTGTCACCTGCATTAAGTCGGGATCAAAACATATATGATCAGTTGCTCCAGTATCAATAACCCATGTATGAGTAGATGTCGAAGCCAAACATGACTCGACTACTAGAGCATGGTGCATACCTGTAGCCTTGCCCTTTTTAGGACAGTCTGGTTTCCAATGACCTTTCTCTCCACACTTGAAGCATTTTCCAGTAGGCTTTTTATCGGCCTTCTTCTTCTTATTTTCCTTAGCATTCTTAGTTGCAACTGGGTTCGGCGCCTTTTTCTTTTTTCCTGCGCGAGGCTTAGAGCAAGATGAATTATGTGCCAAACTCAGCATAGCTACTTTAGCTTGAACCATAAGGTCCTCCGCCGACTACTTGAATTGACACAATCTAGACCCCAATCAGATGGGATGCGCAAAACAAGATTTTATTCAAGATGTATTTTAATTTGAAAAGACCCGAGACACTTAAAATATTTCATAAGCACAACTCAACTCATCATCAAGTCCTTCACCGCATCATTTCAAAAACACAACCATTTCTCCTTGAGTTATTTAAGAAACTGCCATATCTGTTCTTTAGGGTGTCGTGTAAGGTGGCCACTTTCCATGGCACGAAAATCGGCCAACCCGTTCGATGACTCACGGTCCTCATCATGTACACTAGTTCGAGTAGGGACGCACCTTTGCTAGGACCCGAATTCGATTAAACTCATAGTAGAAACTCACTCCCCACTAAGCAATCATCAACATCATCATCTCAACAACCTAATCAGCATGTGAAACGAGAATATGGCCACAAACTCGATCACCGGAGTGGCCGACCCAAAAGATGGCTCACGATCTCCAATGGTGTACACTAGCCTGAGTAGGGACTCACTCCCTAGTCAAACCCGAATTCAATAATTTCAATAGATCTAGTAGAGACACTGCCTTTGCTAAACAAACAGATATGCATTTCTCAAAACAAAAACGTGGCATGACATACCCTTCTCAACTTTATTTTTCGCATAAAATGTATTTAAAACATAAATAATTTTTCTGTCAAGGTCGAACATCAATCAAATCACAACAACAAAGTTGAGCAATTTATAATATCACTCAATAAATCAACACATAGCATCACATAAACTTTAATCGTAAATTTCGCGTCATCATTGGAATAAATATAAATTTCAACCACACTTAGAATACCGTCACATAAAATGATGCTCAAACCGATATATTAAATCGAAAACTCTTGAAATACTTTAGTTCGAAAGCCCACCTCATTCTTGAATTTCCCTATGCTCTCGAAAAGCGTGCAAAAGAATCTCCCCTTCAATCTTACTTTGAAAATTCTGAAATTTTCTCGCCGTTCGCATCCCTAAAATTTAATTGGAGCAGCCTGAGCTTGCTCTCTCCATCAACCCAATACTCCAATTATTTATCTTGGCCCAACAAGCATTTATAAAAAAAAAACCCATCTCATGCCCAATAATATTGAAACTCCCATCCACCACCAAAAGAATCATATATATCAATTAGTCCAACTAATTAAACAAACAGCCCAATTATAACTTAGGCCCAAAATAAAATACTCCCATTTAAACAACAGCGATCGACGACTTGCACAGTCGCCGCGGCTGTTTGTTACTGCTCGGTGTCTAGGAAATATGTGAGATGAGATTGAGGATTCTTTCTTGCTGACACCAAGCTTACTGATCTCTCTCCATTTATATTCAAACCTTTGGTCTCTCTAATTCTTCACTCAAGTATCGGTTTCTCTCTGAATTGTGAAGTAGTGATAATTGAGAAGTTGGTTGAATGAGATGAAACGTGGGTGGGCTATGTATGTGTAGACAACCGATTTCATGGAATCATGGGAGGTAGAAACCGATTTGTTCTCTTCTTCGGCTTGTAAATGATGCATTTTGTGGAACAAAAATTGGGTGAGAGTAATCTCACGTCTAATTCCTGCATATTCAATGTGGGGTGAAAAATTAATAAATTATTTGGGCTCATAACAATTTGATTTCAAATTGGGCTAAAGAGAATAATTGCTCTAGGCCCAAAATGAAGTTGAAAAGGACTTTCAAAATTGGTTACGAAGAATTGAGCTTGATACAAATAAAGAAAAAAATTCTAGCCCAAATTCAATAATAAAAATTCTAGCCCATTCCATTAACATCGAAAAGAATTGAAGGTAAAATTTTCGGCTACACAAACAATGTTCCTTCAAGAACAAATAAAAAGGTTGATAAAGTCAGGGCGTTACAAAAGACTTCTGAAGCCAAGAAAAGGACAACATCAGATGATGCACTTAGAATGGTATCCTCTCCTCATCCTGTACCATGCATTGATCTTTCAACAAGGGTCGTTCTCTAGGCCTTTCTGGTGGAAACATGGGTTCAGATAGCCAGGGATTTCGAGTTCCCGGAAACTATGTAAAAGCAACCGCTTGTGGAGGTAGATACTATTTCAAATACTAGATACTATTTCCTCATTTATTCAGCTTTCTGTAATTTCCAATCAATTGTGTGATGTACTTTATGGAGAATACTCCATTTAGCTGAAGTATAACATTGAAAATGGTTGTCTGATGTAAATTGTTGTTTCAACAGATGGTGATGCACTATATATGGGCAGGTGAGACTTGAGAGTATAAGTAAATTATGATTGCTCGAGTGTTAGATTTCAGTGTTAATATATATTATCCGTTATTGAACCAAGATTCTTTAAGTAAATGTTAAGGAAGACCATTTAATTGATGATATTAGTTATCTGCATCCATTCCTTAGAACAGAGCTTACAGGTTAGTATAATTTGTTTACCTCTAAACTTGAGTCTTCCATCATGATTTTCTACAAATGTGTGTACTAATTTGAGGCCAGGGTACTAGATTTTTTATTGTAGTGTCTAGTTGGATCATATGGATGTTGTTTCTCCATTGTCCTGTAGTTTATATACCTCCGCTAACTGTTTCTCCATCTGAGTAAGAACCTCATTTTCTTCTCTAATCCTTGATATATAGTGTGGCCGAGGAAGTACAGACGATGAGCTTAGTCCTACTTGCGTGTCTTCTTTACTTGGAATAAAGATAGATGGTGTAACAGCGGGACTTTGGCATACAATCCGCATTTCTGCTGATGGTGATGTTTATGCTTTCGGCTGAAGCCAGTTCGGTCAGTTGGGAACTGGTGGTGATCAGGCTGAGGTACGCACAATATCTTTCACTTTCCGACTCAGGGCTTTAGAGCATCCACAATGCCGGCTAGCCGATTCGCGTCGCTAGCCGATCGGTAGCCGAACAGTCGGCCAACGGCGAATCGGCCAGAAAATCGGCGTGGGCTAGCCGATTCAGGGGCGCTGGCCGATGCGCTGGCTGCCATTGTGGCGTGCCGATCGGCCAACGCCTATTTTCGTTTTTTTTTTAAATTTTTTTTGAAAACCTATATATACGCGATTTTAGTTTCATTTTAATTTGCACCACTTGTTTTAACGAGTTTTCTCTCTCTCTAACTTTCTATACAAGAGCATCATCGAGCGATGGACAACAACAACGAGTCCAGTCCGGCGACGAGCGGCTCTCATATGCCCATGGTACCCGTTGGATCCGGATGGGGCCGAGATGGGCCCGGGGTTTAACGTCCCTTGGAGGCGGTTGATGGGGATAATGGCTGGAGCGCACGGGGATGCGTGGGGGGAACCAGTGGCGGTATGTCGTGGGGGATGCCGGGCGGAGGGCAGGCGAGTGGCGGGCGTCAGCTGACCGGGGTGGGGAGGTATGCCCCGGATGCAGCAGCAGATGATGCAGTGCAGATGATGGGGATGATGTGGCAGGGAGGGATGCAGGGGGCCAGGTCGGGGGGGGGGACACGGTCTATCGTCCCTCTCTTGATTTTTTGACGGCTTCATCTCACACGTCGACCCTAGTGGAGATGCAGCTCACTCGCGATGACCTTTTGTCATTGCATGATATGGGGATCGATCTCGGGGATTCGGACACTCCCGTTCCAGCGAGTCGGGCCGCGCCGAAGAAGAAGAAGGGCAAGGGGAATGGCAAGGCGGTTGGCGAGTTCTCGCAGCCCGGTTTTGACGACACCTCCCACGCCCCTCCATCCGCTACTCGTCGCCCTCGCCCGGTTGGCCAAAAGCGGGCGCAACGGGCAGCGAGAGGAGGATCCCCCCTAACGCCCCAGGAGGTCATCTCGGCTCTCCCACCCCCAAGCGCGTACACGTTATTCTCGCGTGCAAAGACGGAGGAACGTATGTTCGCGGTCTTCCAAGAGTGGAAGGTCGCAACCGACCCCACGAAGAAGAGGTTCCTCTGCACGATGCTCGAGAACATGCGGGTGGATTTGGATGCCTCGAGGGCACTGGTGGGGGTTCAGACGCGGGCTCAGATACACCGGGTGGTGGCGGCGACGACGAGGAGTAGAGAGTGGCGGGGATCGTGTGTGGAAGCCCTTTTTTTTTTTTGAAAAAAATCATGTATTTTTTTTATCTATGTACCTTTTTTAATTAAATGAATGAATTTTCCCCTATATGTCTCGTAAATTTAATTCCGTAATTTAATCGTAAATTTTATTCCATAAAATGTAGTTGTTTTTGAATTATTTTTATTGCGGCGGGCCTATGACTGGCCTATGCTGATGTGGCAGGTGGATTTTTAGTACTGCTGACGTGGCAGGGAGAGAGAGTAGCTGGCCTATGACTGGCTTATTACCATTGTGGATGCTCTTAGTTTTCTTGGGCATGCAATATCTTTCACTTTGCCTCGACTCCTTGATGCTACGAGTCTGGAAAACGTCAACGTAAAAGCAGTGTCCTCTGGGGCCCGCCACAGTGCAGTTGTCACAGGTGCGTCTATCTTTGCATCACAACTAAGAGTTCTCTTGGATGAAACATTATTTTCTTCCATTTTCTTTAAGGCGGAAATAAATTATCAATATGGAAGTAAACAAAAAGTAGTCTTGAATTAGACATATTGTGTTTCTCAAGTACCTCAACTTTGATCCAATTAATTGCAAAGTAATCTAGTAGGAAAGGAAACACTGGAAGGACTTGGCTGGTTTGATATCAAAATAAAGTATTAGTTGTGCTACTTGATAGTCATTTTCTGCATTGGTATGGTCAACATAAAAAATAGTGGTTTGGTTATGCTAAACTAATTGGTTTCATTCTCTGATGAAGAGGATGGCAAAACATTTTGCTGGGGACGGAACAAATATGGGTAGGTACCATCATATCTACATACTGAAGCATCTCACTTTATCCTTAATACTAATTAAGTTTTTGGTTGAGGCAGCTTGGTTTGGGTGACGTGATTGATCGGAATACTCCCTCTCAAGTAGCGAAGGATGGACATGTGGCGAGAAACATGGCATGCAGGTGGTGGCACACCCTTCTCCTTGCTGAGCATCTCCTTCCTAGCCGGGAACGGGTACAATTTTGTTATGGCCATTTTTGTAGGCCTGATGGGAATAAGTTGGTTAGAATATGGGCCTGGACTATTTGCATGGAGAAGGCTGTTTGGTGATTCAATTAAACTTATGTTTTGTAACTTGGACAAAATTGCTCTTTTTCCAGTCAATTATTTTATACGGCTTGACTCCAGCTGGCTTCCATGTAACTGACTAATATGTCCCTGCTATTCACCGAGAAAATACCAAATATGCTCATGGAAGCTAAATCGACTAGATTTCCCGCTAATATCTCTCAGTCTATATATACGGCGACGCATCTCCTCCTGCTATAAGCGCTAGAACTCCCGCGAAAACAAGTCAATCTTCATCGGATGCGATTCACGCAGGTAATTCATCTTAGCGATTCGTCGATCAGTTTCTGAGTTTGTATTGAGTTTGTAAACTAAATATTTTTGTTTTATTCATGTAGATGTCAGCCTCCATGCATACCAATGGCAGTCAGCAAGCTCCTTCTGGATCCAAAGGTTGTTGTGCATGACATGCGAGGAATTTGGTTTTAATTATACTTGTGAATGAGTACTTATCTATAATAGATGTAACTGGATGCAGATAGGATGCGTCGCGCGTGGAGCGACAGAGAGGAAATCTTCTTGCTGGGAGTACTGAAGGAGTAGGTAGCTACTGGGTGGAAGACCGACAACGACTTCAGATCTGGGTATCAAATGAAAGCGGAAGAGGCAATGCGCCGAGAGTTTCCGAGGACTGATTTGAAAGCGAACCCTCACATCCAATCGAGAATTCACACCTGGAAGAAGAGCTTCTATGCTCTGTCAAAGATACTAGATCGAAGTGGTGTTGGATTCAATGTTAACGGTGACTATAAGATCGATGTAAGCGACGACCAATGGAGCGAAATTGTTAAGGTATTTGTTGACTCCATACACTTCTCTTGAATTATATACTATCACAATTTCGCATGTGCTCTTTTGTAATTAGCATCATTAATACAGGCTGATGGGGGTGTCCGTTCGGTACGTAATAAGTCATGGCCATATTACGAGGACTGGAAGATCATCTTCGGTAACGACAGGGCGAATGGAGCTGGAGCTGAAGACATGCTTGATGCTTACAATGATCTCGAACCGATTGAGCATGTGGAAACTACTGGACCTGGCCTAGATTTCGACTTTGGTCTCCACGACTTCCTTGGAGGTGATGCAGGGCTGCACAGGGACTCCCCTACTGTGATGAGTGAGAGTGGATTCTCTCGTGCGCGTGAGACACCAACTACTAAAATCTCAAGCAAGAAGCGCAATTGGAGGGACTTGTGGATGTCATTGGAAAAATGCATGAAGCCACTAACGCTCGCCTTGAATATCTCGGGTCCAGAATTGGGTATGAATTCGACCTCACAAAGGAACGCAAAGATGTTTTCGAGCTTGTTGCTAAGGTGAATGGAATCAACCTTGTCGAAGTCTTTGATGCTTCTCTGGAAAAAGTTGAGCGTATGGACTTCTTCATGAGTTTACTGATAAGGCTCGTTTCATGCATCGGTTTAGGGTTAAAATTCTGTGCATTTGGGGCACTAATGTGCGTTATTGAGTTCAGGTGCGAAGTAAATCTGCCGGACCCAGGAGTTGTTGTTACCGGACCTGGCAGATGCAAAAGAGATGAAATTGAAGCAAAAATCAGGAGTCGTCGTTCGGACCTGAGAGAATCAAAAGTTGGCGACAGGAGCAGAATTATTTTAAAGATTCTTACTCAAGGGCAGGAACGTAAAATCACCAGAGGGGATACCCTAGGGATCAGAGCCTCACATATATAAAGAGCTCAACCTTGAAGAAGAAGAGAGATCCGTGAACAGCCACTTCTATGCTCTCCTAGCTCTAGTTCTAGTTCCATACCTTAAATTTTCATTCTCGACTGCTGCGCACTTGGACATGGAGGATTCTGGCCATCGTGGTTCTCATCGTCATCGTCGTTATTTTGCTGTGTAACACCGCCTC
Source organism: Salvia hispanica (assembly GCF_023119035.1). Lineage (NCBI taxonomy): Eukaryota > Viridiplantae > Streptophyta > Magnoliopsida > Lamiales > Lamiaceae > Salvia > Salvia hispanica. The sequence goes on from NC_062965.1 coordinate 24,858,625, forward strand.
GTGGAGGCGAAGAAACAATTTTATTTGCTTTCGTCTAGTACCGTGTTGGTTTTTAAGTTTCGCAACTCTAGTTTCTTGCTTTGATTTGATGGATTCAGACTTATTTACAGTTATTATGGAAGTTTATGTTTGCTTTTGGTTGGATATCTCTGAGTTTATGTTAATCTCTTGTTTTTAGCTTTCGTTCTTGTTTGTTGTTGGGTGTTTGGAGCTGAGATCTGTGTTTGTTGTTGGAGGTTGGGAGTTTGCATATGAAGATGTTTGGATGTGTTGAATCTTGATGTTTCGGAGTTGGAGTTTTACATATTTGGCGCTTGATGTTTACGTTATGCATGATTATGGCTATTTACTTTCTGTTTCTGCATCCTTTAGGTCCAGTAGCGTAGATCTGTTAGTTTAGGCTCTAATTTCGCGTTCTAAATCCCGTTTTAAGTTAGATTTAAGGTTACTCTGTTTTCATGGTGTTTAAAACTCTGTTTTCTCTGCTATTCTCGTTTGATTCCTGAAGAAGATGAAGTTGTTGGTAGTTAGAGCCAGATCTGCTTTATGTCAGTACTTTTCTGCATGTACTTTGCTTTTTCTCGCATATCTGCTAGACCTGTCAGTACGATCTACTTTGTCTCTTTTACTTTTCTGCATGCTTTTCCAGACCCTGGTAGTTTGAGGAAACTTGTCTTGCTTTTTCACTTTATGTTTGTCTGTCCAAATTAGGAAAGTCTGTCTAGTTAAGTTTACCCCAGTTGTCTTAGAACTTTAAAATATCTCACTTTCTCTGAGTCATGTATGTTCCGTACGCTTTCGTTTCTTAGACCCAATAGGTAGAGTAAAGTTCTTCTGATCCTTTAGACCGAGTAGGTAGAGTAAAGTTCTCATGATCTATTAGACTCAATAGGTAGAGTAAAGTTCCGCTTATTTCTCAGACCCAGTAGTTTTAAGTTCTCGACCCACAAAAAAATTGCGTGGCAGCAGCCAACCCTTTTTTCCAAAACATCCTCAAACGCAGTTCCGTAACACCTGCTTCCTCGTGGGATCGATCCTTTACTTCCCTGTGCTAAGTTATAGTATAGTGGGTTGAGGTTTTTGAAGGGACAGAGTGCACCCAACGACCCCTTTCTGGCGAGTCTCATGATCTTCTAGCCCCTGAAGTCTAGTCGAATCCTCTGGACCTGTTAGATCGATTGACACATATCACAGTACAAACCTGCACTGCACTCTTTGGACCTGTCATTTACCCGAGGTGGCCAGGCATGCGTATGTCTTTCGCGCATTGGAGAAGTATTTTGCTAAGTGTTGGGGAATATGTGTGTGGGGTGGATGGCAGTGCAGCTAGTGATTCCATTGGTTATTAGGGTCTCTCTGTTTTTTGCTATATAAATATAAGTACTATGCCGTAGCTCTAAGTTGGAATGGTTTGCCTGTTGGTTTGGTTGGCTAAGGTAGTATCTATTTTGCTAATGTAAAAAGATGCATAAGTATGAACCAGTATGATTAGGTTGTTGGTATGGTTGGCTAGGTTGATGGTTATTTTGTCATCTACAAATGTCAATGGAAGTAATGAAGTAAATGCTATTTTGCTATTATTACTTCTTTTGTCTGATCTACAAATTTAAATATTTTGCAGAGCATCTATTGAAGTAAAGTGTTTTACCATCATCTGCTCCATCCATAAAAAAACATAGAGAAAATTTGACCATATCTGAATGGCCTAATTACATAATAAATAGAGGATATTACATATGAAAGCACTACACTGCAATTATCATACAAAATAGTCATCGCCCATGGTCATTTTTACATATGACTTGTTGCTAGCGCTGGATACCCCAGAAAATATAAAAGTAGCGAAATAATAGTTATATATGAATCATCTAGGTACGAGCTATTCAAAGGTTAATGTTCACATAAAACAACACATCATCCTTATCCACCAACTGGAAGGACAACCGATCTCCTTCAACTAAGGCATTGTCTCTCACAAAGCATTTCCACCCATGTTGAACCCAAAGCTTGCCTTTGCCAGTACCTATGCGCATCTCCCAGGTGTTGTCAAAGGTGGTGAAGTAGGCACATTGAGCTTGCATAGAGGTGGAAGGGATGTGAGCATTCCAGAAATTAAGTAATAGTTCCTAAAAAAAAAAAGAATTCTCATGATGAGTAGCAGGGAAGCCTTTGTGACAAATAGAACATGGTGTTAAATTAGAATACTCACAAAGCATCCATCAATATTTCTTTTTGTCAGTACCACATTGAAAGTGGGGCGTTCGCCTTCGGCCGGCAACATCACCTCTTTTTTGTGTTCATCCTCGGCCTCTGCATAGGACTCAGTTTCAGACGGAGAGTAATTGTTAGATGATTGTATATTAGGAGAGTAGTAGTCTTCATCGCTTGGATTCTCTCCAAGAGCTGCACATAAAGAAGGGTAAAAACTTTGCATCTTTGCCTACCACTACAGGAGTAGAGTGAGTAATATGAACATAACTTGTAGGCTCGAGCATTACCTCTTAAGTCGCTTTTTCGTGGGCAAGCACTACCGAAATCAAACCATTTCACATGGAACGTGCCTCCACCAAGCCATGTGAAGATCAACAAGTCCAAATTCACATGTCGTTAGCCTGAACGAAGTTTCTCCATCCAACCCTGAAGAAGAAGCCATTTGCAACTCTCAACAAGCTTACACCCCATACTCTCCCATTGGTCATCATAAGAACACATTGATGTGGTAAGGATGCCCCATGCCGACCAACAAATTAAGGTGGGAAGCGTTGTAGATGATTAAAAATAATAGAGTCGTTTATGTTCAAGTATTGACACCAGAATGTAACATATATGAAATAATAGAGCTGATACTTACTATTCCGTTGCTGTGGAGCCTCTCGGAGTAGCACTTGAAGAAACTTGGGAGCCTCGCATATTCACCGTCATTCATATTGGGAGCAGCCATTGTGTGGAGTACTACACCATATGCAGAGCTATTTATTGATGTGAGATTGTAGGAGAAAGAGGAGAGGGGTTAGCACCTAACTGCAATAAATTGCCAACTTACCCAAATATAGTGGGAGCAAACTGTAAAGTGGACTCCGAAAATGGTGCACATTGAACACCTACTCTGCAGAATGGTATATTGGGTTGGCTGGGGTAGTTCGATGTCAATCCACTCTAAGATAATGAATGAAGTGAGGAGATATTATGCAGGTTTATCACATCTTCAATTAAAGCTATGCATTAATAACTGAGTTGAGAGTGGGTAGTTGTGTGAAGTAATCACCTACACATCTCACAAAGATGACCATTATAAAAAGGTTAAGCTCTTTAGTTTTTCAGTAAACATCTTTCTACTACATATATCTATAACTTTTATTCATGGCTATGAATCAACCTCTGCAAGTGATTGTTATTTCCGACTCCAGTGAGGATGAAGAAGATGCATCCACGGTGATTGTGGTTTCCAACTCGAGCGACAAGGAAGAAAATGCTCCCACAGTGATTGTTATTTCAAACGCGAGTCCCACTGGTCGAAACCCGATCCTAATCAAGATCGCCGTCGGAAGATGAAGATGAGGTAAACTCTCCTGCTTTTGGAGCTGCACATAAAGTCCGACTTAAGCTATTTATTGTTGATGAAAGCGAGAGTGGTTATCAATCGTCGACTGTGAGGACCACTCTCATTTGATTCCACTTATGGGAGCCGGACTCCAGACTGGAATGAAAAATAATCTACCACGTCCCCCTCAAGCAACTGGCCCATGCGTACTGAATGCCTCCCCTTTTGCGAGTTCATGTGCCTCGTGTAACCCTCTCCCAACAAGCTGACGTACAACTCCATAGTAAGATGACCAAATTATGCATAATAGTCATCGATGGGGCATTGTTTATAGTATGTTAAGCTTTGCTGATATTATGTTAGATCTGAAACAATATGTGATGCACTTTTTATTAGCACTAACTAAACCTGCAGGTATACAGAGTATATATAGTATAGCTAAAAGTTAGTACCGTATATCAAACACGGGGAAGACGAACATAAAGTGTCTATCCTCTACTAAGACTTAAATACTATCTAGAAAAACAAGTGGATTTTGAAAACTTTTGGAAAACTAAAAACAATAGAAAGCATAGACCAACTAAAAGCGAATAAAACACGGAGCATAGACCAACTAAAAGCGAATAAAACACGGAGAAAGACGATAGAGATAAGGGAATCCCAGGGATGTGTGTTCACAGTTATGGTTATACAAAATTCCAACTACAATACCCTAACACAGTTATTACTTTGATAGAACGAGTCACCTAGCTTATGCTCATGCGATACAAACGTTGATTACAAGATTAGGGTTGTCAATCCTAACACGTAACTCCTCCAAAAAGCTCCTACGACCCTTGAAAAGTCCTCAGTCTCAATTAACAGTGTCGTTTTAAGGGAAGTTAACTGTAGCGTCTACTAAGTGGATCTAACTCGCTAGAACTCTGTCACAGTTATGAAGCAAGTTATATTAAATCATACACAATTGTGTCACTCAATCATGGAGCATCAAGATTACTTAGGGAAGAAACAAAGTAAAAACAAAACGGATATTAAATAGAAAAAGGAATTTGTATAACCAAAGTCGTTACTAACACATCCCTATAATCCTATGAGTTTAGTTACACATAAATGAATAATCTAAAAACATAGATTGAAGGGAAGACAATTTGAACATAAAACTAAAGCAAATAAAACCCGTAGGTTGAAGCCTTGTCGTTCTTGATGTTCTTGGAATCCTTCTCCAACTCCTTGCACCAATGAAATACTCTAGGTCTTGATCTCTATGAAGTATTTTTCAAGTAGAAGTTCTCTCTTTTTGATGAAGCTTGAGGTCTTATTTATAGGGAAAAGCCATTCCTTGTTGTAGAAGGAAAAGATCTCTAAAATATGGTACATCTGGGCGCAAATCTAGGGCTTCTCGAATTCGCCGCCTTTCTTCGGCGGGCCGCCGCACCTTGGCCGGCGGTCGCCGCGTTGGAGTCCAGAGAGTCTGTTCCCTCGGCGGTGGACCGCCGCATGCTGAAGGGGTTGGCAGCGGAAGCGCATGCATAAATCAATTACATAATAATCAGATCTATTTAGCAGATTATTTAGACAAATTCTATTCGCGTAATTATCTCACGTATCATGCTGATAACTCAAATAATAACATGCTTTAAATTAATTGAAACCTAAAACATGTTGTTCTAAGGTTTTGCCATTATACCTTGATGATTCTCCAAAGAATCGAAGATAGCTAGCGCCTTCTCCACGTGAAGATCTTCAGTACAAAACCACGGATCTTCTGTCTGGTTCCCGGACTGTGAAGCGATATCAGGGTGGGCTGATCTCACCCGAGCACTAGGACTTAAATAGAGAAGACAGAAATCCTTTCCCACGGAGGAGAAAAATTCGACCTCTACTAGGAATAGAGAGGGCCGAAAATTTTGAGAGAAAAACAAGTATATTTTCTGTCTCCTTTATTCTCCTATTTATAATAAGTCACATATTGGGCCCAGTCGGGGATCTATGGAAGGCTTTGGATATGAGCTCCCCCAATTAGCTTTTTACTAATTAAATTAAACCCAATTTAATATAAGCTTAAAATTGGAATATTACAAGCAGCCACTACAGAAGTAATCTTTTGCACTCCCCATCCAAATCCGAAATAACAAGTACTTCGAGTTTCCAATACTTTATATTTATTTCCCGCGCTTAAGATAGAAACATCCATTAATTAATTATTATCTGCTATGGACTTAATTAATTAATATCTTATTTATTCCAAGAGAGGACTCAGCAAGAAAATCTTATTTATTATTCATAGAGTAATTAAACTCCAACTAGCTAGGTTCCGAATAATAAAACCTTATTTCAAGCTTCTCTTGAGGATGTTATCAAACGAGACTCACCTCGCGCACGATTCAACATAATAGCAATCATAGCACCGCTAGATGTTAATCACCACTACCCAATATACCAGGCTTATTGGGTTGCGAAAAACCCGCACCATTTGGTAAGTCAAAGTAGTGCATAATCAATACCGTATGCTCAATGCTAACGTACATTGATTGAGAAATAATTTACGAGACCTCGTCTTTCAGTAGATAGTATAAAGGACTGTCTCCTTTGTTAGATCCATTCAGTCTTTATACCACACCAACGTCATCTTATTTCAGTAAGGCTTAGAAATAATCGGACTGACATTGCAACCTTTCACGATAGGTAGTCTATCTAAGCCTATCTAGGTTGTGAAATTATTCTTTTTCTTTGTTTAGAACTGACCGTGTTACCTTAAAGTGGACGACGCCCACAACCGGTCTACTAAAACAAAGACTTAAACTTTGTTAAATTACTTATACATTTAAATATGCAATTAACATCCATTAAATGTAAAATATAACAACATTATGACAAAAATAATCTGTTTATTCATTTGGAAAATAAAATGAGAGTTTTAACAGTATTCAATCACTCGAAAGGTGATTTCTAGTATACAAACTCTAACACGCACATCTTCCGGCGGTCGCCGTCGCCGTCTGATTCCAGATTTCCAACTTGGCATTTTGGCTCCCTTTTTCGGCTCAATTATGCACATTTCTCACAAAACACGTCAAAATACCAAAATAGACAAAATATGCAAATAATGGACGTGTAGAGTGACTTTGACATTAAAAACGGACCAAATAATGGCCTTAAAACAAAATCCGAGCGTATCAATATGTCTCTCCTTTTGTGTTTTCAATGTCTTTTTTTAGGCTTTTGCGGATGGAAGGTGTTAAGTGGTGCTTATGGGGATATGACTTTTATACAAAAGAAATGGTGTATTTGGTGCTTGTTAGCTATATGAAGTAACACTAAATTAGTAAAATTGGTGCAAGTTAGCTATATGAATTAACACTAAATCAGCAATATTTGACTGAAAATATAACCTCATTACACAAACTCAATTGCTCATTATAGAGTTGCAGTAACATAAAGTGCTCATAATTCTTAAAGTTAAGCATACATTCAAATTACAACCCGTAAATAGATCAAGTGTCATAACCATAATTTAAAACAAATCCCCTTCAACTACAACATCACTGCAAAGGTGAAGATTCAACTCAGCTTGAACTTAGCTTCGTTGGCCTGCATCAATGTGGAGCTCCGGTGTACTGGAAAGTTGCAAGTTTCGTTAAAAATACATCATAAAGCAACAAAATAAATCACAAAACATATGATCAAGTGTTCACAAAGTTGTCATAAAAAACATACCGCATTCCACATCGATTGTGCCAATGCATCTCGATGAGTATTCCACTCTGTTGTAGGCTCTATGGTGTCAACAAACTCATTTTTAACCGCCTCAGGTACTAAATCATGGTCAGTATGTCCTCCATCCATTGCCAGCTCGATTGGATCGGTTTCCATTGCACCTCACACATAGTTGTGAAGCAGAAAGCAAGCCATAATAAGTCGGACTTGCACCTTCACCGGGTAAAAGGCCGCACTCCTCAAGATTCCCCAACGCATTTAAAGTACTGCAACGCACGTTCAATGACATTTCGTGCACGCGTGTGTCTCATATTGAAAATTTTGCGTGGACTTTGAGGGGCCTCCATAGCGGGCCCCCATTCTTGTAGATGATAGCGGACACCTTTGTAGGGAGTTAGGAAACCATCACTGTTTGCATAGCCATTATCGCATAGATAGTAATTACCTGCAATGACACAATCGATTTCTCGATTAATAGTAATAGAGTACAAAGCAATCAAGTACAAACAATTTGCTCATGCCACCTCGAGGAACCTTCAATCCATTCGGCCGATTCACAGCATCGCGGAGTACCCGAGCATCTCCTGTAGAGCCCTCCCATCCCGGCAGCATATACACGAACTTCATCTTCCGGTCACACACGACTAAGGTGTTTGTGCAAATTTGACCTTTTCGTGAACGATACCGAGGCTTATCAGCCTGGGGCACTTGTAAGCTGATATAAGTCCCATCTATAGCCCCAAGGCACCACTGCATCCATAACAAATTTGTCAAAAAAACATTGACCTACATTATAGTGAACCTATTTGAGATGTACAAGCACAAACCGGGAACCACTTCCATTCTGTTGTCAGTAGATTCATCTGTTACCGGTTCAGGAGTAGCTAATAGAGAAGCTAGCAACCTAATCACAACTCGTAGGACACGATGAACATAGTATGAAACCGTATATCCAGAACGCGCGAAATCAAATTTCACAACTTTGATCTTCTTGTGGTGTGCCAAGATAGATTGAAACAACGCAACCTGCTCCTCAACCATCACAAACCTGCCGTCTTTTAGATCACCATTTTGTCTGAATATGCGACATAACCTTCCGAAAGCGTTCCGATCTATCTGCAAGTTTTCTACACATGCCACATCGGATACATGGACCAAGCGATTAATATGATTGACTTGGTCTGGTATCCTACGCAGACGACTGTAAATAGCTCGTAAAGATCTTTGGTTCAGCCCCTGACGGTTGCGTTATAGATAGGTGAGAATCATTGCAATAACATCAAGTTGATGGTTATGCATAACCTCCTCCATCAATTGAATTACAAGGGCTGTAGTCGAAACTGGAGGTGCCATTTTCCAAGAACAACACAAATCTACAAAAATAGCCAGTGTTTATTTTGCAATTCAGATCCAATCGATTCAAGAATGTCAAACCCACTTACAAAAATCTACCTAAAATGTAGGAGTATAATTTCACCAGTAAATCATTCAAATCTACCTAAACCCTAAACCCTAAACATTCAAATACAAAAAGGAAAAACGGTGAAACAAGAGAGACACAAGATTCATTCAAACAGACCGATTTCGAACTCTCCAAAGATAAAAATGTAGATTCGATCTGAAATATATCAAAATCATGCATTTAAATTGTACAAGAATTACCTACACAAAATGAAATTCTTGGATGCAAATTTTGGAGCGTTGTAATGAGATGTCGAGGGTAGATGAGGAAGATGAATTATAGTCCTCTCACACTGCCACAAATTGGAAAATAAACCCACAAATTTTTCTGGATTGTTTAGCAATGAAATTCTACCTCAAACAGTAAAAAAGGAGGGGTCGAAGACCCAAATCCCGGGACGAAGGGAAAAACTATCAAGGCTACAAAACAATGAGAAAAAGGTGGATAATTGTCATTTTCCTCTATTATCAAGGCTAAAAAACTGGCCCTTATAGGTTAGTATGAGATGGGATTATTGGCATGGGTATGTGATATATGTGTATGTGTAGCATATTCTATAGGGGTCGACACACAGTGGCTTGGTGATCTTTTAGCAACTAATTAATAGTACATCTCTTCGGTGTCGATTATCATCCCTATTGTATATTCTTACCTTATTTCTCTTCACTCTCATCTATCCTTGTCCTCACTCGTCATGATCTCTTTTTGCTCTTTCTTGTTTTGTAATTGTACTTTTTCAAGTCTAATTTCTGACATATAAATCTTGGATTTTATGCTTTGGTGATAGTTTTGTGGAATCAGAGTTCAATAAGTATTATCAAATTTTATAGTATGTACTATATTTTTTTTAGTATGTATAATCAAAAAGTCAAATTTAAGTAACTCAATGGGTAGTTTTTAATCAGTATTGTCTGTGTTCATTATAACCAAACAAATTAATGCAACAACACACGACTAAGATCCTTATATTTTTTGTCAGTTGGTTACATTGTATTCCAACGGACTCCAATAAACAGAAATATTTGGGATGATAGTATTGTCAGCAGTGTGACATATAAGATGAGAAAAGTACATGTAATTATATGGAGTACTTTCCGGTGTGTATGAAAAATAATAATCCAAGAAAAAGGTTCAATGCAAATTTCTGTAAAAATAGATGATTGTACCAAGTGTAGAAAGGTGCAGGGAAAATAGTTCAAGAAAGGTACACAGCGTGTAATGATCTCTAAGTGGTAAGCTATGTGGTTTAAAGAATGGAGTAAATAAGATTTATATAAAAAGTAGCAGTAGCATATATTTTGACTCTACCAAGTGATCAATTTAGCCTGAACAAAAACATTATTGATTGATATCTAGCATTCCTTAATTTTTGAACTTAAGTTGTTGATTTAAAATAAATATACTGAAATTAAGTAAAACTTTTCCGACATCCACTGCTTGGATTTTACTAAATATATGTATGATGGCCCTTATAAATGTGACATTTAACTACCTCTGGAGAGTGGAAAGCTACCACTTTGGACTAGACAATATCAACTACCAAGAGAGAAATAGAATAAGAGAGAAAGAGTTTTATTGTATTAAGTGTTTGTCTTTATACGAAATGAAATTTATGCCGTTCATAATTCGATGCTGATAGTAATAGTTAGGGGGAGTTAATTAATTACTCATTCAAATCAGTTCTATCTTGACTATGAAATACAACTATGCTAGTTAGTTGTTTTTCTTTCATTCAAGAAATTGATTATTTGAGTTACCATAGTGAAAATGAGAAATCTTGATAATAACAGAATTAGTTCTAACTTTGCCTCCTCGTCTTAACCTTCAGTCATTGCGATTTTAATTTTTCTTCATTCAGGCTCCGATTAAGGCATGCAAGGTACCAACGTGAAGCTCTTCCGATGATGAAGGCAATCGTGGACTTTGAAGAGCATTTGGACATCATATGGATAGGCAAATCATTTTCGAATCTGACCCCAGTTGTGGCTTTCTTCACTTCACTTCCCCTTGGTATTTAGTTTGTCATGTACAAAAATATCATATTTCTATGTTTATGTCTTCTCTCACATTATTAAATATCCAATTATGGTTCGGACTCGTCTTGCCAAAAAGAATTGGGGCCATTTGGGGGAGAGTTGCATGTGACTTTAATTAACTACTTTTTTTGTTTTGTGTTCTTTTTTTGTCTAATCTACTAAATTTTAGTATCTATAGATAGATTTCCACTTATTTGAATGAAAAATAGTTATCCTTGCACTGTGTTTATGGTCAATTGCTATCACGTTGCAATTTCTATTTAATTGAGGGGTGTGGTTGGTAGACTACGAAAATGATTCCTAATCATTCAAGTACTTTATATGGGCGATTAATTTATATTCATGTGATCATTTTTAATGAGTGACGCATTATGATCATTTGTTTAATATTCACTTAAGATGAATACTGTAATGTATATTAATATCTAATGATATACTAAAATCTAAAATGATATAACTATTGGACTCATAGGTTAGGTATATTAAGAAGCAAAATGTTTTTGTCTATATTAAATTATAATTATAATTATAAATAAATCAAAATTGAAGATTAGTAAGCTGTAACTACAAACTAATAAATCACAGAAATGCACATTGGTATTAGTTGTCATTTTTCATCGATCATTCATTCATTTGTGTGCGCTTGAAAGAACGAAGTAGAGAAACTCTAAAATTTCACATAACAAGTACAGTTATAGTGGTTACAAAATTTATAATTCATGACCACGATAAAAAATAAAGTGTCATTTTAAGAGTGTTGTCATTTTAACGCACCCTATATATATATATATATATATAGTCCTATTATCCACAAATCCACTCTTAAAGACCAAACTAGAGACCAAATTAGGGCCATCCATTTTCTTAAGCTTGTGGTTAGGATTAATTTACAATTAATTTAATATTTATATAATAAAAACTTTTTTATTTTTATTTTTATTTTATTTTATATTTTTAAATTTTTTTAAAAAAATATACTCTCCCCGTCCCACATAATTTTACCCAGTATTCTATTTTAGTCCGTCCCACATAATTTTACCCATTTCACTTTTACCATTTTTGGTAGTGGACCTCATATTCCACTAACTCCTACTCACATTTTATCATAAAACCAATACTTTAAAAGTAGGACCCACATTCCACCAATTTTTTCAACTCACTTTCTATTACATTTCTTAAAAAAGTCAAACTGTGTAAAATTATGTGGGACGGAGGGAGTAATTTTTTTTAAAATTTATTTTAAATTTTTCTAAATTTTTAAATATTTTTAAATTTTTTATATATTTTTGTAATTTTTTAAATTTTTTAAATTTTTTTTCTTCAACAAAAACTTGGCGGAGTAAATAATTAATTATATTCATTAAATAATGAACTAAATGAAGTATGTAATGAAGTAATTTTGACATGTTATTGAAATACATTAATGATACAACAAATTTTAGTGTTAAATGTAAGCGGTAGTAATGAACTATATTCAATAAATAATGAACCAAATGAACATTAGTAATGAAGTAAATATGACATTTTATTGAAATGCAATGTTAACTGTGTTAAACGTCAAACAGTAGTAATGAACTTATTATTTCATTCAGTCATGCTATACTTCATTCCATTATTACTTCATCCCGTTAGTTTATTACTTTATTCAGTCGTGCTATTACTTCATTCTATTAGTTTATTACTTCATTCCATTAGTTTATATTCATAATGTGTCATGACATAATTATCTTTCAGTTGATGTAAATTCGGTATGTAATGAATTCGAAAAATTTACTTCATAATATACGTTCATTTAGTTCATTATGTAGTGAATATAGTTCATTATTTACTCAAACAAGTTTTTATTGAATAAAAAATTTTAAAAAATTTAATAAAAAATAAAAAAAAGGTTAAAAAAAATTAAACAAAACATGAAATAATCTCCGCACATAACATACCAAATGGTTCTAATAAATCGAAAAAGGCAAAGCAATCCAAGGTTGGGTCCTTGAAGACGCAAAGCGAACAATTGCGATTCTCCTTCAGCCAACGCACGATGCACCCACCGTGAAGCGCGTGCTCACACGGCATTCTTAAGCCCACGGTATCACCACCAAATCCGATCTCCTTGGTGCAAATGCAGCAGCGGGTCTCGGGCTCGAAGCAAATCTTCAGCCCCAAGATAGCCATGTCGTTAATGCCTATGATATGCACGCAAGAGTATTTCATCTCTATACTCAAATCAACATTTAACTCGACATACTTAGGTATTGTCTCGGCTCCAATAGCTTTGACCACATTCTCCCACACGCGCTTGGTCAAGAGGTGCTTGTCCCCTCCTATATGATCCATGATGGCTCTTTGGACTGCATCGTATGACAAGCGTTCTCGGAAGATGATGGCGGCAGTGGTGTTGTGTTTTTCTGACATTGAGGGAAGAAGCCGTGGCTTGGCTCCAGAAGAAGAATCGACATTTATGAGATAGTCATAATAAATGGTGTGGAAGGAAAAATTGAATTTGATGCTAAGATGAGGGAAATCAATATGGTAGAGTGGTTGATTTATAACTTTTGTTGAGACTTCAACTTCGTTGATCCACATTATTGGAATTCCAATTCCAATCTCAATTCAAACTAATGTATGACTTTTACAAGTTCATTGTATTTATAGACCTACGTAGAAATCAAAATCTTTATAGCGTTAATTCTACCTATTAAAAGAAGCCTTGCCTATTATAGGTCGAATTCTATTTTAACAATATCTTAATTTGCCAAAATTTGTTTTATGGATTTTTAAGATTTCCTTCGTTTGGTAGATTATGATTTTATTTATTTAATTTGAATTATTTGTTCACTTAATTTGAAAATTTCATTTATCAACCCTAAACCCTTCGATTCCACACGCTTTCCATGTAAGCAATTTTCATTATTAAATTGTGACTATACTAACGTCTACAAAATATTATTATTATAATCTGAGCTATTTTTTATTCTCAGATTTCAACGATCATTTAAATTTGAAATCTATCAATATATAAAGTGAGAGTTTTTGGGGAACTTTTTTAAATGCCAGTTTTGCCCTTTTTGGCGGGAAACTGGGCATTATAACAGCTGTATTTTTATGTTTTTTTAATCAATTTTCTGTTAATATCATAAATCCTGTTAAATGTAGCTTGATTGTAGTATTTTCGGCCATTTTGTGGAAAGTTGTGTAGAGGCAGGCCTATATCTGCCATCATGAAGGCCTACTTTCTATATACTATTCTATTACAATATTTACTATTTACTACTATTACATTATGTATTTATTTCATTCTTTCAAGCCATTCCATGCTCCTTTAGACATCTTTGCAATCCATACCTGAAAAATTAAATACATCATTAGTTAAAATATAAGCAAACATTCAGGAGTTATGGAATGATGTTACTAATACAACATTTTAAATAAAATATATATCATTTGCTTAATAATATAATTAGTATTCACTTCCCTAACTATTATTAAAATCATAAATGAATATAACTCAAATTAGACTGTATTGAGAAAACAGTACAATTCAAGTATAATTTGATGGAATTAATGTGTATTTGGTAGTTCTATACTAACCTGATTTTAAACCAAGTAGAGCTTTACTTCAAATAAAGTAAGACTGTATTGAGAAAACATAATAAAAGAAGTTGAGTTTGATGGAATTCAATGTGTATATGTTAGTTCTCTACTTATAATGTCTTAAACCAAATAGAAATTCAATTGAAATCATATAGTTTGTAAGTTTCTTACCTTTTCATATTATAATTGTTTGTTATTTATGTTTGTGCACGAACTGGAAACAATCTTTGTTCCATCTTCACAAAGCTATTTTGATTCTGCTTTAGTCATTGGTTCCTGTAAGGTACACAAAATATTATATTACTAATGTGCATCATCATCAATGTGTGCCCTTCTATGATCATTCTACAGAAACACTCTCTTTATCCTAGGAGAAGGCGGCTGGACCACGTGTCATTAAATTTGTCAATCAGAGAGGCCATTCAATGTGCCATTATTTTCTATTTATTCTATATATGTTGGCTATCTGTATCTATCTATTGAATTCATTCAAAAATGATTTATGATAAGTTCCAAAATCAACTGGAAAAATATTAATCAAAATATAACAACATTTATGAAATTTTCATAAAAATAACTAAAATTATATGATGAAATCTGACAAAAAAAAGGAATTTCAGACCATTTATGCTATATGTATCTATTATTGAATTATTAAGTAAGAGATATCTGAAGTCATTAGATCTGCATTAAAACCCCAAAAAGTTATACTTATATGATCTGTTTAATCTACTCTTGAATTCAGGAATATCAAATATGTAATACTAATCTATTTTCTTTTTAATCAAATTTTCATCTAATCACTTATTTAATTCAAATAAGCACTGCAAAACGTTTTTGAACAATTTATATTTCTTACCTGTTGAATTATATTCTTCTTCTTCTTCTTCTTCTTCTTCTTCTTCTTCTTCTTCTTCTTCCCCCTCTTTCAATTATGTTTGTGTGTAGACTT
>NC_062965.1:24874020-24927601 GCF_023119035.1 Salvia hispanica
ATTGCATTAAGTTTTCAATTACTCTAGTTTGGCATTTAGCTGGTTTGTTTGGTAGCTTAGCTAGGGTTTAGGATGAGCTTCTAGTCTCTTCCAAATCATAGTATATATAGAGATGTAAATAAAACTCATTTCAAGCAATCTGAAACATCATCAGTCAAGCACTATATTCAGAGCTCTCATATTCTCCTGTTACATTAAATTTTGTAGCTTAATGAGTTTATTGGCTACTTCTATCACCAACTATCATACCATTTCCAAATATGAATAACTGAAATATGAATATAATAAAAATGTAAAGAAAAAATCTAAGGATGAGCATGGTACATATTACCTTTAAACTCCCAATATACACACACTTTTATAAAATAATCGGAATTACAAAATATTTAATTAATCCCCATACTAGGAGTACTGTATTGATTTGCATCCAAGCACTATGATATATGTAGTTCATTATTAAATAACACATACTACTAGTTAATTTTAAGATATCGTTTTCAGTCTTTTTGCAATGAAGTAAAACAATCTAATAATAAAGTTCATATGAAATAAAGTAAAACGATCTAAAAATAAAGTAGATTATTTGCTTGATTTATTTTATCCACTAGATTAAAAAATGGATGGTTGAGATTTTATCTACTAGATTTTATAGGTACTAGTTCAATCATTAAAATTAGTTCGAGATTGAATATAATCCGCGAGATCCATATTCAATTACTTCCCTAAAAAAGAACAATAAAAAGGGAAAAGAAAAGGAAGACATTGTATTCCCAATTGATCATCCTTCTTTCCATATCCTATCCGAGCAATGAAAGGAGCTAGAAAATTTTATCCAGATTTATGTTTTAACTTTTAAGCATAGAAAAAAGGCGATAATCTTCAATTCGCTCTCTCTATAAAGTGGAATTTTCGTGGGGACGAAGGCAACGTGAGTGACCATACACTGTGAAGTTTTTTTTTGGCCTTCGTGGTCTTTAGTTTAGTCAATAGTTGAAAAATGACTCTTTTCAACCTATGACAGTCATTCGCCCACTTATTGATAGTCGGTCCACAAAAGATTCATTCTACTATTTAGCAAGTAAATTTAAATAATTTCCAATGGAATGAACTACAAAAATAGTTCTTGGATTATAGGGTTATTTTATAAATGGTCTCTGAACTTTAAATATATAACTAGCAGTCCCTGGACTAAGGGTTAATATAAAAAACGGTCCTTTTACACTGTTTTGAGACGAAAATGCCCTTTTGAGGGGGTTTTTGCGGGGTTTGGGCAATTTGGTCTTTTTACACTTTTAACATTTTAAATCTGATATTATTTCAGTTATATACTAAATCTGATATTATTTCAAAATTATCATTATGTTATCCTTCACTTTGTTTCTTTATTTCAATATTAGATTTAATTTATAAAATTAAATTTTAAATTTTGATTTTTAATCAATTTTTTTAATTAAAACTATTAATTCATGGACACTATAAATATTGATTAAAACTAGTAATTTTTGTTATTTAATATAATATTCAACTGAATTGAAGAAGTACAAAAAAATAATATTAATCATGATGGAAAAATAAGAGCTATTCTATTTAGCCTCCGTTCGATTGTTATAATTGCTTGTGATAGAATATTATGAAGTTGACTAAAAATTTTATATAGGAGTATTTTTGTTGAAATTTTCTAGTAATTTGATTGTTTTCAATTTAATATACGAAAATTATATTAGTCTTACATTAGATGCATATTTATTTCAGAATAAATCGTGTTATATGATCTATTTATGATTAAAGCTATTAAATATTGATTAAAACTAAGGCGTTGTCATATCTTATTGATTAAATATTAGACACTATCAAATATTGATTATGCTATTAATTTTTGTTATTTAATAATTTTTATAATTAAAAAAATTTATTGATATTTAAAAATTGAAATTTAAAATTTAATTTTGTAAAATTAAATCTAATATTGAAATAAAGAAACAAAGTGAAAGATGAAAAAAGGGAAGAAGAATGATAATTTTGAAATAATATCAAATTTAGTATATAACTGAAATAATATTAGATTTAAAATGTTAAAAGTGTAAAAAGACCAAATTGTCCAAACCCTCCTCAAAAGGGCATTTTCATCTCAAAACAGTGCAAAAGGACCATTTTTGATATTAACCCTTAATCCAGGGATTGCTAAAGATATTTTTAAAGTCCAGAGACCATTAATGAGATAATCCCATAGTTCATGGACCATTTTTGTAGTTCACTCTTTCCAATAAAAGAACTCTATCAATAATAAAATAGCAACGAGTAAAATGTAAGTTAGTAATCCTATTAATATGTAATAAAAACATTATAGTAAAAGAGCACACAAAAGAAAAATTATTAATTGTGTATGAAAGATGTAAAATAAAATATTAAAATAGTAATTCAACTAAACAAAATCATAAATGCAACACTTGGAATTGAAGGCTCTCCATGCGAAGGGACGAGAAGGTAAGGGGCGGCGACCATGGTGGGAGTATTGGGTCCAGCACGGGCCAAGCCACCACTAGAAGAGTGGCTTGGCCTATGCTGCATCCGTCACTGGTGGCTACGGAGGTTCGGAACCTAACCAAATCAGCCACTAACCAAGACATCAATTATTGTGCCCGGAAAAAAAAGGAAATACAATTAAATAGCATAATTATCGAGTAGAAAATTAACATCTGGGGAGACAAGTTGGCGGAGATGGTTTTGATGGAGGCTCCATTTCTATAACATATGCTGACGGCGGCAGCGGCGATGGTAAGCAGCCGGCAGCCAACATGTCGGGGATCTCAGCCAATGACCTCTTGTGGAGTATGAATTGGCCGAGGCTGTCTCCACTGGGGCTGGAGATGGCGGTGGAGCCACTGATCCCGGGGGATCGGAGGATGGAGTTGTAGCCCAATGACCTCTCGGGGAGGCCGAGGCCGTCTCCACCGGGGTTGTTGCTGCAGCTGGCGGTGGAGCCACCGGAGTTTCCTCCTGGGGATCGGACGACGGGATTGGTGTCCAATGACTTATCGGTAGGCATGAAATGGGTGTGGTCGTCTAGGGATATCTTGGAGTCCGGTGGTACGGGACGCACGGCAGCCGCCATGGTGAATAGTGATGAGATGAGGATAACAGAAAGGATAAGAGCGAAGGAGGATTGCATTCTATTGGATTTAACGCTTTGTTGTGCATCGGTTGGAGCGCGGGTATTTATAGATTCAAATCTGTTACACGTTATAAAAAGTAAGTAGTATCCAACTAGCCCGTTACTCCACTTTGCACTTTTTTCCTCCTTGCTACAATGCTTAGTAAAGTTGTAGACTAGTACTCCACTACTCCTACTTCGCATGCCATTTACATTTATGTGTCACACTATGTCGTAGTATTAGATTTTATATGCTATGTGGCTGATTTTCCACGTCACTGTTTCTTTTTATTATTAGTATAAATTTCTCTGTCGCATCTCCTCAAATTTCTCATGCATGTCCCTGCTTTTGTCCATCGCCACTCCTTTTGTCTTCAGCAACTTATCAATTATACTAATTTTTTCTTTGGGAGTGAAAAACTTACATAATTGTACGTACATAACCGAACATTTTTTTTAACATTTTACATTAAAAATCATTTTATAAATATTAATTAATTTAAAATAAATTTCATACTAATCATTGTGTAACACTTTGAATTTTTTTTCTAATTTTTACTTAAAACATTTATATATTTAAGAAAAAAAATACACTTCCTCTGACCCATAATAGAATGTCACACTTGGAGATTAACATGAGATTTTAGGAGGTGTTGTTTTGTGTCTTAAGTGGAAAGAAAAATAATACTCCTTCTGTCCCGCTTTAGAAGTCCCGGTGCCTACAAAGTGTTAAAAGTGGGTCTCAACATTCACTACAACTAATAAAGAAGTGTTAAAAGTGGGTCTCAACATCCACTATAACATTTATTTATTGGACACTCAATTAAAAGTGAGTCCCAACATCCACTACAATATTATTTATTATACACTCAAACACTTTTTTCTTAAAACATGTGCCCGACTCAACCGGGACTCCTAAAGCGGGACGGAGGGAGTGTATTTATATTAATGTGAGAGAGAACTTTTTTCAAAAAAGAAAATGTGACATCTTTTGTGGGACAAACTAAAAAGGAAGGTGTGACATCTACTATGGGACAGAGGAAGTATTTTCTAACTAAATATTGTATAATTAATTCAAATCAAGCTTGAAATCATGTTACAATTCGACATAAAATTTTTATATCACTTCTTTCTTATTGCTACATATAATATAATACAATAAATAATAAAATTAACTTTTAATTAAATTCACTTAAATTAAAAATTTAAGGATACTATGTACCTGTACAATTTATGTACAATTATCTTTTCTCCTTTTTTTTCTTATAAGCAGAACATCATCACTAACCACCACTCTTATTTCTTGGTCATAAGCTCCCACTACCAATTCACCCAAAATTTGAAATTCCACTATTGGCACCAGAATTTCCCCCAAAATTCTCGAATCTTTCAGTATTGATTCTGAATTCCATGTTACAATATTTTTACTTGAATCAACTTTTTAGAGTATTCATCCAATATTTCGTATCAAATAGGCGGATAATCTGAGCAATGACAATGGAATTAATTATTTAAAGTGACTATAATAATAACAAATGAGATGAAGATACGCTTTAGAGAAAGAATGTCGATAACTTTATACTTCTATTTATACTTTCTTGTTCTTTTTGAATCTCATATATCTCATCCGTCCCAAAAAAGTTTGTCACGCGCGTATTTCCAATTCCGTCAATCTCACAAAATTGGTCACATTCCACTTCTATTATTTTGGCAATGAACCTTATATTCCATTAACTAATTTACACTTACATTTAAAATGTAACTTATATTCTACTAATTTTTTTAATTTATTTTCCATAACGAAGATTCTTATATATACACTGAAATTGAGTGAAAATAGAAAATTGGCAACGTTGTCTCACGACACGACTGGTTAAAAATATGAGATATCACAATTATAAATGTGGAGAATAATTTCTAAATCCACGCACACGTCAAATCATGGCGCGATTCTCCTTTTTTTATTCTTAAAATTTTATGGAAACGAAATTTTTATATGAAATTTGTAAAATAAAATAAAAGTGAAAATAATACTAGTTCTACATAGTGAATAACGACATAGACCAAAATTATCGGCAACCAATTTTTAATAAATTCATCCAAGTCCCTGTCAGTAGTCGGCCTAGTAAAAAAATTAAAGTGGTGACAAATGAAATTGTGCAATTTATAATATAGTATATTTTATATTCTGTATTTTGGGAAACGGATTGAGTAGTTGATTGTTTCGTAACTTAAAATTATCCGGACATTCTACATGTCTTTCTTTTTTTGACGTGTTTTTAACAAATTTTTCACGGACTATAAATAAAAAATGAAGTAGAAGTGGTGTAGCTGTTATTTAATTAATTAATTATTTTATTATGAGTATAATGATGGAAAAAATAATGAGGGGACAAAGAACTAAAATTAGCATAACTGGTATAAAAAATACAAATAAAAATTCTGTCCAAAAAATAGAAAGCGGAGGGAAACAAAATATACAAATTACATTTTGCATAAATAGAAAGAAGAATGAAACAGAAAGTAGAGGGACAAAAAATTGCACAAATAGAAAAAAGAGAATTTTTTTTTTGTATAAATAGAAAGTAGAGGAAATTTTTTTGCATAAATAGAAAAAAAAGAAAAAAAAAGTTGTATAAATAGAAAGTAGAGGAAAAAAATTGCATAAATAGAAAAAAAAAGAAGAAAACTTGTATAAATAGAAAGTAGATGGAAAAAAATTGCATTATTAAATAGAAAAAAAGAGAAAAATAAAGGTTGTGTATAAATTGAAAGTCGAGGAAAAAAAGGGGAAAACTGGGGAAAAAAGTCAACAAAGGGATTCCATCTCGTGATAACTTGATATAGTGGATGGCAGGCATGGTCTTCAGCGCATATGCGTCATTGAGCAAATAAAGTTGTCCTGTGTTTTGTGTAAGTGAATACATTAAACCATTATGAGACAAAAGATCATATTGAATGGGAAAATAGACTTTACTATATATACAAACACAACATGTGTTATACTTTCATGGGCAAACTGCCTCTAAAATCATAAACTTTCATAAATGTTTGGTTTTTTTCCCGTAAACTTTAAATGTTGTATAAAAAATCATGAACTTTATTTTCGTGTGCAGATTTCCCGAGTCGGGTTTTTCGGCTAAGTAGTATGCTGAAGTGTGTATTTAAGCTGCTGGCGTGGAAGATGTTGTGGCGGCTTGGTGTGCGATGACATGGAATAATTATTAATTTTTAATTCTTCTAACATAAAAAAACGCCCAAGCTGGCTAAATATCACGATTCAGCTACTCCCCCAATTTCAAGTAAGATCTATACATTATTCATTCAATTTCTCTTTTATATTCTCAATTTTAAAAAAAAATTGTTTATAGGTTTTTCATCTTCTACATCTTCCTGCATGATCTGGAAAAGTTAGTATCGTGTATTTGAATAATTGACGAAATTGAGTTTAATTTGGGGGAAAATTGGGGTAGATCGTGACGGTGCTGCTGATGGCGGCGTGTGCGGTGGCGACGGCCATGGGGTACATGGGGAAATACGGCAACAGCCACACCGGATGGGGTGACGATTTGCGGCTACTTTGGCGAGTTCTGCAGAAAGGCAATTGTTGCTTCGTCGATTTCGTATTTTGCTCTGGTTGTTTACCTCATTCTCACCGTCATCTCCGCAAACAAGTCGTGCCAAATCTTCGCTCTGTCGCCCTCCGTTCCTTCCTCTCGCTGGCCCTGCCGGCTGCCCCCATCATCACCATCCACCGCCGACCGCCCCAATTCATCTCCCCCTTCCAATTCACGTCCCCAATTCATCTCCGCCACCATCCTTCTCTCTCACTTTACCTCTGATTTTTTATGAAATCTGATTTCACACAAAATAATTTTTTTTTTTTGCAAAATACAAAACGACGTAGTTTTGTGTTCCGGCTGCCTAGTCACGCATCCGACTGCCACATAAGATAAATTTATGCTGGAAAACTACCAGGTCGGTTTGTTTGAGAAATTTGCACAATCCGGCAAAATTTATAATTTTTCGTGCAACATTTAAAATTCACAGGAAATACCAAACTTTTGACAAAGTTCATTATTTTAGAAGCAGTTTACCCTACTTTCATTCAAAACTTTCCAAAATATTGCCACTTTCTTGTAGACAAATATTATGACAATTTAACACTTTATAAGCTATATAAAAAATTATAAACTCTACCAAGTGACTTAATTTACTCTCACTAAAATATTATGATCAACATCTATGATTCAATATTTTTTTTATAAGTTTGCAATCAAACATTGCATACTTAATTTACTCTCACTAAAGTGTTTATAATTAGTTTCATATTAGTTACTTCCTGAATAGAAATAAGCTCAATTTTCTTATTTCACATACTTTTTCTTATTTTCTTTTACTTTATCAACGGCGCATTAAAACTCGTAAAAATAGTAATATTTTTTTTTCATATTTTGTACATAATGTAAATAAAAGTTAACAGCGTTTAAACATACACGCCGGAATGTATCACTACTATAATGAAAGTTGATAGGGTATGGTGGTAGCGGCTGGAACAGAGCGAAGATAATAGATCCTCCATTTGTCCCCGATTAAGAGTCACACTTTTCTATTTCGGTCCGTCCCTAATTAAGAGTCACACATTTCCATTTCGGTCTGTCCCTAATTAAGAGTCACACTTCATTTTTACCATAAATAGTAAGTAGGTCCCACATTCCACTAACTCAATTCACTCAATTTTATTATAAAACCAATATAAAAAAATGGATCTTACGTTGCACTAACTTTTTTAACCAACTTTTTTCTTTACATTTCTTAAAACTCGTGCCCGGTCAAAGTGTGACTCTTAATCGGGAAGGGGGGGAGTACTACTGTAATGAAGTTTTCTTTACATTTCTTAAAACTCGTGCCCGGTCAAAGTGTGACTCTTAATCGGGAAGGGGGGGAGTACTACTGTAATGATGCTATGAATCACAACTACATCAATTGTTCCACAAAATTAGCGATTAACTATAACATGAAATTCAAAAATCTTCCACAAAATAAGCAATTTAGTATATACTTAACACGTAGCAATTTCTATTTAATTGAGTGGTGTGGTTGGGATAATACGAAAATGATTAATTCCTAGACATTAATTCTTCTTTATACGGCTGATTAAATTATTTATATGATCATTTTAAATGAGTGACGCAATATTTATATGATCATTTGTTACTAAGATAAAAATTGAGCATACATAAAGACATACTCAATTAATTATAAAAAAGGTCAATAACATATTTACTTGACTAAAGAACACCCAATTATTATGCATACGATTAAAAAAATTATATGCTGAAATATAAAATATAAATAAATATGAATTTAAATATGGATTTGGGAGTTGTATAATCTCCATCAACATGTCTTGGTTTTGAATATCAATATCAAGTCTTGATTCTTGAAATATGAATAAAACACATGCTCGTACTTAAAATAGATTTTGTTCATTATCTAATTTATCTTCAATCGAAAAGATAAACGTACGTAAATTCTACGTACATAATACCCTTAAAATTTTAAATCAGACCGAACCGATTTTATTTAAACCGGTTTTAGTATTAGTATATTGTTTGTTTACTATATAACCCGATTGAAAAGATAAACGTACGTAAATTCTACGTACATAATACCCTTAAAATTTTAAATCAGACCGAACCGATTTTATTTAAACCGGTTTTAGTAATAGTATATTGTTTGTTTACTATATAACCCTTTATTATATTTTAAATCTTAACAGAAAATCTAAACTTTGATATTTATCTCATCTAATTGAATCTCCATATCTACTTATCTTACTCCATTCATATCATTATCGTACACCTACATTGGATCATCTTATTAATTTTAAAATAAAACGTCCCCAACAAGTTTTGTTTCAGAAATCATAATGTTAAATTTTAGTTTTGATTTACAGTCAACAGATACCAATTTTATATCTTAATTATCAATAAAAAACATTAACTAATAATGGAGTTTCTTTTTGCAGCTCTTTTCTAAAGCATGGAGTAGTAAACTAAAAAACATTGTTTCAACTTTTTTTTTCCCATTAAGTTAACATAAATTTCTAATTTTTCAAAAAATTAAGGATTTACAATAATTAAAACTTTAGAAAGTAAAGGATTAAAATTATAACTAGAATATTCTTAAAATTAAACCGTAAACGAAATTAGTATTAATATATCAAATTTTAACTAGTTGCATAATTACTGACTATTTTAGAAATAATAATATATACATTAACTATATAACAATTAAATATTAAACAGATGAGTTAAAAACATGTGATTTTTTAATTGAGGTTTGGCATAAAGTTTCTAATATTCAAATATTAAAGAAATTAAAATTTTGCAATGTGACAAATTAAAATCAAAATTATGAAATTCTTAAAATTAAAATCGTAAACACAAGTACTATTGTCATATATCAAAATTTAATTTGTTGCGTGACATAGTGAATTGAGCTAATAACTCTAATATTTTAAGAATAATCAAATTCTACCCTGGGAATAGCTGGAATGCCGACGGCGAGCGACAATATTCAAGTCATAAAAGATTGATTAAATATGTTTTAAAATTTTGAATCAAGTGTTGTTTCTTCTTGTTTTCGTTTTATGTTTTTTTTATTCTAGTTTTCCGTCTACTTTATTAATTTATGGAATTGCTTTATTTTTGTTCATTATTATGGTTTAATGGAATTGATTTATTTTGTGTATTTTTCTTCATTTTTGTATAGGTTTGGTTTCAAGTTTATAGGTTTAGTTATCATTCGCACAATCGCACATGAGTATAGTTATATACAAATACAGTTTTGATATGCCATACAATCTTTTTAAAATGTGATTGGATAATAAATAGTATTTTTTTATTGCATTTATATAAAAATATATCTTCAAAATTTTAAAATATGAAATAAAGATGTACTTCGGTAGCAAATGAATAATATCTGGGCTCTTATCAAATTAGTCTTTATATAGCAAATGAACAATAATTAGCGTTATGAAGTACTAAAAATTTGTTATCCAATATTATTGAAGTGTCAATAATCAGATTTGTAATATATGAAAAAAAATAATTACTACTATATAAATTTTAATTTAAATAATTTGATAGTAACAAATAATTAGCGTTATGAAGTATTAAAAATTTGTTATCCAATATTGTTGAAGTGTTAATAATCAGATTTATAATATATGATAAAAAAATACTACTATAATTAAATTGTAATTTTCAGTATTGATAAACTTGTAATATTTGTATTTTTTATTCACAAGAATGTTTACAAAATAGTACTACCCCCGTCCCGCTTAAGATGACACGTTTTCCTTTTTAGTTTGTCCCAACTAAGATGATACATTTCGTTTTTTGGTAACTTTCTCTCTCCAATTAATACACTCAACCACTTTTTCTTACTCCTATTAAAATATTTATCTTTCTTTATCTCTCTACTTTAATACTTACACTCACCTTCTCTCTCTCCAATTTAACACTTTAACCAATAACTCCTAAAATCCCGTGCCGGCTAAGCAATGTGTCATCTTAGCCGGGACGGAGGGAGTACTAGACTTTTTAGCTCAATTAATTATAACATCCAACAAAATAAAATTTGATACTACTAATATAGTTACTAAATAAGTATATTGTTTCATTTTAAAAATTTTATAATTTTATTTTTTTATTTTCTAATATTTGATTTCTTTAATTTCTAATATCTTGGGACGTTACAATCAAACCTCGATAAAAAAATACATGTTCTTATCTTATCTATTTCATATTTTTAATATATTTCAAATAATATTTTCTCTTTTTCTTTATCCAATACTATCTCTATCCCATAAAAATAAGCTGAATTTTCTTTTTCGTCCGTCCCACTAAAATATGCAATAAATTAAAATTTTGATATATGGTGTACTATTACTCAATTGAGTTTAGTGTTTACGGTTTTGAAATATTATATTGAACCTCGATAGATAAATAATCGCATGTTCATAACTTATTTATTTAATATTTTAAAGATTTGTAACTGATATTTTCTATTTATCTTTATAGAATATTAGAGTTCTTAGAGCATCCCCATCCGTGCTCTTAAATAAGAGCACGGAGGTGGGCCCGGATCCACTTTTACTCCTTGTCCTTAGGCAAGAGCACAACACCCACATCCGTGCTCTTCCGCAAGGACAAGCTCAAGGATCCCACTATTCTATTATTTAATTTAAATACTTCAATTACTAAAAAAATTTCTACAATATAAAAATATATTAAAATATAAAAATTACATAATTAAATCCTAAAAAATAAAAAATACTCCCTCCGTTCCATAGTAATGGAGGCAAAACTTTTCGGCACGGAGATTAAGAAAAATTGTGTTAGGTGAGTTAAGTAAAGAGAGAATAAAGTGGAAAATGAAAAACGTAGAGAGATAAAGATAGAAAAAAGTAAGAGAGAGTAAAGTAGGTGTGGAAAAATGTGTTGACTTTTACTAAAAAGGGAAATAACTCTATTACTATGGAACGGACGAAAATGGAAAAACGCCCCTATTACTATGGAACGGAGGGAGTACATAATTAAAATTCTAAAAAAAAAATACATAATTAAAAAGTGAATTTTGGGGGGAAAATTGAAAAATAAATTAAAAGTGTGTAGAAAACAGATATAATTTATTGAGAAGTGGGAAAATATTTATAATTAAAAAATGATTTTTAAAATTAAATTCGAATTTTTTAAAAAAATTACAAAAAGAAACGAAATTGTCGTTGGCCAATCGTGTGCCGCCACATAAGGCTGCTCAGCGGCACGGACGGACAACTCGCAGCGGCGGACGGACGAGCTCGTACTCAGCGGCATGGACGGACGGACGCCACCGCTGCGGATGCTCTTAGCTCAAATAGATGTAATATGCAACAAATAAAATTGAATATAAGATATATGAAATAGTACTCATTAAGGTTACAGTTTTGATTTTAAGAATTTCATAATTTCAATATTATTCTTTTTTTTCCAAAATTTTGTAGTTCCTTTTAATTCTCTATTTTTGGAACTTTAATTTTATCCCCTTTCCTCTTCCTTATTTTACTAACTTTTCGTTAAGAATAAGTGTTATCACCTTAATTTTCGTAGAACTATTTTGGGTAGACGAAGAGGGTATATATATAATGTTGGGATATCAACATTAGTGCACTTCGATAAGATTCGAAAATCAGTAACCATATGTTATTATTTCACTAATAATGATATACCTGCATTTTATAAATATCGATAGATGAATTGAGATGGATAAAACTTCGTCGATAAATCAATTCAATAATAATAATATAGTTGATCATTCCTCTTCATAAATCAGTAGTCTATGTATCAATTCACTAAGAGCATCCCAGTATTAAAAAAGTATATTATGCATTTACTTTTTTTAGTCTATGTATCAATTAACTAAGAGCATCCCAGTATTAAAAAAAATATATTATGCATTTATTTTTTGAAAAAGTTAAATATACTCTTTTAAAAAATATTAATCTCTCCGTCTCATATTAGATATCACACTTTTCTTTTTAGTTTATCACATAAAAGATGTCACATTTTTTCTTTTAGAAAATATTCCTTCTCACATCATTTATAAAATTATATTTTCTCTCACCACTTAACACACAAAATAACATCTCTTAAAATCTCATGTCATCTCCCAAGTATGACATCTACTATGAGACGGAGGGAGTATATTCTAATGGAAAAAATAAAATACTTTTAAAAACTAATAATAATACAGAATGCACTAAAAAAATAAAGTGTAATATCTTCTCTAATACCTTTTCTTTGGAGAAAATTTTTATGAAAAAAAAATTGGTAGTTATAAGATTTTTCTTCTCCACTGATGGAGAGGTAAAGATACTTATTCAAAATGGGAAAATGTATAATACCTTCTAAAATACCTCTCCCCTTGGAGAATGATTTTTTATTAAAAAAAAGTAAATATAGTAGTTATATGATTTTACCTTTCCATTTACATTTCCCATAAACTTGGTCTAAAATGTCACAACTTTACATTCCGTGTATTATTTTCCATGACGAGTCAATCACATATCCGAATAACATAGTGGTTTTGTTTAGCCTTCATGAAACAACTAATCAACGTGTCTTTTGATCTTACTTTCCACAAACTTTAAAAATGGCCAAAAATATCATAAACGTTTCGTGGTTGTCACGTGGAACAAGTTTTCACCAAAAATATTTTATTTGGGTAGGGTTGAGAAATAACAAACAGAATGTAAAATTTATGTTATTTTAAACAAATTTCAAAGTTTGTGCGAAATATCAAAATTAGACAAAAATTCGTAATTTTAGAAACTAATATCCCTTATCCAGTGTCCCGTTTATTCGATGTAAATGATGTCATAGTCGAAGCAAAACCGTATACATCAACACAAGGAAAACAACATGATCACAGTCATGCAACTTGAACCAATTCAAAACAGTAAACAACTTCAATAGTCATACATGCAACATCAAAACCAGCAAACAACTTCAACTGTCTTTATCTCTTCAACACAGAATGTAACAACCCAAATCCAACAGTGTAGAGGATCAACACTTGGGAGAACAAGAGGGTGGGCTTGGCTTCGCTGGTAAGAAGAAGAAGAAGAAGAAGAAGAAGAAGAAGAAGAAGAAGAAGAAGAAGAAGAAGAAGAAGAAGAGAACGTACACATACACAATTCAATATTTCCAAGATTATTTATTACTCCCTCCGTCCCCAGTTAAAAGTTACACTTTGACCGGACACAAATTTTAAGAAATGTAAAAGAAATGTTGGTTGAAAAAGTTGGTGGAATGTGAGATCCATTTTTTTATATTAGTTTTACAATAAAATGTGAGTAAATTTAGTTAGTGGAATGTGGGACCTACTTATTATTTATGGTAAAAATGAACTGCGAGTATGTTTTAAAAACCGGACCGGCAAGTGAACCGGCGAAGCTACTGGTTCACGGTTCAACTAGTCGGACCGGTTCAACCACTGGTCGAATCGTTTTACTGTAGCATATATAATTAAATACTCCCTCCGTCCACGATTAAGAGTCTCATTTCTAAATGGCGTGGGTTTTAAGAAATGTTAAGAAAAGTGGGTGGAAGAAAGTTAGTGGAATATGGGTCCCACTTGTATATATTAGTTTTAAATGATATGTGAGTGGAATGAGTTAGTGGAATGTGGGGTCTCTTTACCAATTATGGTAATTATGAATCGGGACTCTTATTCGTAGACGGACCAAAATGGAAAAACGAGACTCTTATTCGTGGCAGAGGGAGTATATTTTATTTAAATATATACAAATTTATAATCACATATAGATGAATTTTGATGAAAATCTATATTGATAACATCAAAATTTAGAGAGTAATAAAATATTACTCCGTCCGTCCCATATTAGGAGTCAGTTATAGTTATGGTTCGGGTTTTAAAAAAGAGTTGATGTGTGT
The DNA here is from genome assembly GCF_023119035.1 of Salvia hispanica. NCBI lineage: Eukaryota > Viridiplantae > Streptophyta > Magnoliopsida > Lamiales > Lamiaceae > Salvia > Salvia hispanica. Next base: position 24,888,676 of record NC_062965.1, read on the forward strand.
AATAAATGAAGTGAGAAGGTGGGGTGTGTAATAAATGAAGTGAGAAGGTAGAATGTGTAATAAATGAAGTGAGTTAGTTGAAAGTGGGTCCCTTTTGACTTTTTGGGTGTAAAAATATGTTTAATGTTGACTTGTAAGACAAATTCATTAAATTAAATAAACTTAAGATTTTAAATGTTTCAATATGATTAATCTTTTTAAATGTAAATTTGATTCATCTTTACTCCTTAAATTTTTTAATCCTGCCAACATTTAACAACAACGATTAAGTCACTTCAAAGGTGAAGAGGCCATCGGCCAACATTTCACAAAACAAACAAGAGGGAAACAATTTTTTCATTGTTTCAAACTCCAAAATTAGAAGGGAATTAGTACAATCTATGGAGGGAAAAATCAAATGCTAAGGTACACCTATAAATACATTCACGCCACCATTACTATCAACCACTTCTATTCTACCTATAAAAAAAAGCAAACATATTTATAGCTAATTTACCCTCAGAAAATTCTCATCATTGGGCAATGGAGATGGAGCAAGAGATGGAGGAGGAGATGGAGCAAGAGCTGTTTGAAGAGGAAGATCAATTTCCAGATGGCAGAACAGTTTCCAGAGGCAGAGCCTCTTCAAGAGGCAGAGTTTGGGCAAGGGCCGATGGCCTCTCTGAGTTTGAGCAGCCAAGAGAAGAACCTTATTGTGCAGTTCCTTCAACAGCAATGCCGTGCTGGAGCACTTCCACATGGTTCATTGAAAGATGCAGCCAAAAAATTCAAAGTGCGACAGTCAGCCGCTTATGGAGGATAGCCAGTCATCAAATGGAACAAGTGCTGGAGCACTTCCACATGGTTCATTGAAAGATGCAGCCAAAAAATTCAAAGTGCGACAGTCAGCCGCTTATGGAGGATAGCCAGTCATCAAATGGAACAAGGAGAACCTGTTGTCATGAAAGGAAAAGCATCAGGTTATACTAAGACAAAAGGTAAAATAAACCTTGATGAAGACAATTTTAGACACTTGTCTATGCTTGAGAGATCCTCCATAAGAAAACTTGCTATGAAGATGCAAGTTAGCAAGACCACAGCTGGCAGATGGTCCAAGGCTAACAAGATAAGACCACATACAAATGTCATCAAGCCTGCACTCACTGATGCAAACAAAATTTCAAGAATGAGATGGTGTCTGACTCATATTCAGCCAACCATAGCTGAAGGTAAGCTTCTCTATCATGCAATGCACAACATTGTTCATATTGATGAGAAATGGTTCTACATGACAAAGACTTCAGACAGATACTACCTGTTGCCGGATGAGGATGAGTCTTACAGGTCTTGTAAGTCAAAAAGATTCATCACTAAAGTGATGTTCATGTGTGTTGTCAGTAGGCCAATGTTTGGCAGTGATGGGCATACCATCTTTGATGGTAAAATAGGCATATTTCTATTCACAGAGCAAGTTCCAGCCAAAAGAAAAGTCAAAGAATAGGCCAAGAGAGACACTTGAGACAAAGCCTATCCCATCAGTTAACAAGGAAGCCATGAGAGAATGTCTCCTTAATCAGGTTTGTACATTTCTTTGTTTCACAATACAATCAGACATTAGTAATGTCATCACTTAGTCATCTAAGCATTCAATCACAAATCAGGCACAGATTATTCCAGCAATCAAGTCTACGTAGCCAGCCAATGCAAGCAAGGAAATATACATCCAACAAGATAATGCCAAACCCCACCTCAAATCCTCTGACTTACAATTTGAGGCTGCTGCAAGTACAGATGGTTTTAAATTCCATCTAATTAGCCAACCAGCCAACTCCTCATATACTAATGTGCTGGACCTTGGATTTTTTAGGGCCATACAGTCACTACAAGATAACAAACTAGCCACCAATATAGATGAATTGTTGGCAAATGTTTGGAGTTGTTTTGAGGAACTCACACCACAAACTTTGAACTAGGTTTTCCTAACATTGCAAAGCTGTTTAAGCAAGATCCTAGAAGTCCATGGGGGCAACAACTACAAAATACCTCACTTGAACAAAGATAGTTGAGTACGACAGTGGGGCTTCCAACCTCACTTGAGGTTGAAGAGACTCTTGTAAGGGACAACTTGGAGTATCTACTACTCCCTGAGAATGATGTGGGTGGCTCATATCACATAGGGCATCTAAGCACTGTGTTAGAGTTGTAGATAGGGCACTTGGGTCATGGGGTTTACAGTATAAGCATCAAATTAGGTTGGTGTTTAGGATGTAAACTTGTTTTTTGGTTTGTAGCCTTTATTTTGGGTTAGGGTATATAGGCTGCAATACAGCTCTATAAGCTGCAGTATGTATGAATTGCAAGTGTAACTGTTGTAAGTGGGTGTTTTTGTTTAAAAACCATCACAAAAGGTTCATCATATGCCCTAAGATTCCAAACCATCAAAGGGGTGGTTTATCAGAGCCTCCACACTATCAAAGGGGTGGCTCTAAACACAATAAACCAACCAAGGCAATGTATACACATAATAGCATGCATCTCTCATAAAATTTTCATCACATAGGACCAATCACACAAGATCAGAGCCTCCAAACCATCAAAGGGGTGGCTCTAAGCATCATAACCCAACCAAGGCAGTGTATATACATAATAGCATGCCAATCTCAACAAAATTTCATTATAAGGCACCAATCACATAAGATCAGAGCCTCCAAACCATCAAAGGGGTGACAGTAAGCATCATAACCCAACCAAGGCAGTGTAAATATTTGGGATGATAGTATTGTCAGCAGTGTGATATCCAAGATGAGAAAAGTACATGTATATACTTTCTGGTGTGTATGAAATATAGTAATTCAAAAAAGGTGCAAATAAAAATAGTTGATTAATTATTTATTAGTGTAGAAAGGTGTATGTATGGAAAAATGTTCAAGAAAGGTACACTTCATGGATAGCATGTAGTGATCTCTAAGTGGTAAGATACATATATTGAGTAAATTATTTTTCTTTTTTTTCTTTTTTAAGTGGTAAGATACATATATTGAATAAGGGGGTGTTATATTGTTAACTCAATGCTTAATTGCTAACTACAACTTAATAATAGCTATTAGATATTTAAATTAGGGGTGTCGAAACGGGTACCCGCGGATACTTGCACCCGATTTCACGAGTACCCGAACCCGAAAAATGACAATTTGTACTACCCGACACCCGACCCGCAAGACATTGCGGGTATCCCGATACCCGCATCGGGTATCCCGCACCCGCAATCGCGGGTACCCGACCCGCCGGCAAGATTAATGAGTGCAAATATGCCAATATTTATACATTGATTAAAGACTCTTTTATTATTAACTCGGCGATATGGGATGGTTTTCAATATGTAAATATGCATATTACTAATTACTAATAATATTAAACTTGTGAATAAACTTATTAACTAATATTTTACATTTTCTTTATATATTTATGCGATTGGCAGCATGCTAAATTCCAAACCACTCAGCATAAATTAAAGAATATTCAGTGTTGTTGAATATAACAATGATTATATTAAAAAAAAAAAAAAGATAGAAATAGACACTAAATAAGACGGCAAACCTTCAAACTATATCATCACGTGTAGAATATTGATGTAATTTCTCAAAATTTACAATATTTAATAATTTTTTTCAAAAATTACTATCTTTGATTTTACTTTACAATTCTGATGTTGAATTTATTTTACAGTTTTTTTTTTTTGTCAAAGTCCAACTATTTTGTAAACTTTGTTGTTGATAGTTGTTTATTGTCAAATGATATAAATTAACAATAAAAGTTTTCATTTCTTCTTAATTCAAACTAATAGTATTTGAATTATATCTGGAAAAATAGTGGTGGTGGCTGACTATTCGAAAGTGAGGTAAATGATACTAGTAGAATATTTGTGTTGTATAAATATAGGAAAATACTCACTCCGTCCCACTTAAAATGCAACATTTGAGAATTGGCACGGGATTTTATGTAGTGTTGTTTTGTGAGTTAATAAAGAGAGAGTAAAGTAAGAGAGATGAAAAAGTAGAGATAGAGTTGTTTCCATTTAAGGAAACGTTTCATTTTTAATGGGACAACCAAAAAAAGAAAACGTTGCATTTTTAATGGGACAGAGGGAGTACTTCTCTGCCCAAATCTGAATCGGGTATTTATTCGGGTATTCGGGTATACCCGATCAGGTATCGGGTTACCCGATACCCGACATTCTGAAAATTTTGCTACCCGATCCCGAATTTTGCGGGTAACGGGTATCCAATACCCGTCGGGTATCAGGTCGGGTTGGGAAATACCCGATACCCGCTACCCGTTTCGACACCCCTAATTCAAATTAAAGGCCTAGATCATTAACCACAAAATATCAATACGATCAACAAAAAATGTCAATAAGGCTATAGGATTAATTCCAATAAAAATCAATAGGGGTATTAATGTCAAGTTAGTTATAACTAACTTTCAAAAGAAATCCCAAAACTTTAAATTCATATAACATATATTAAATTAAAGATAATTTTATAAGGATTCCAACGATATACTAAATGCATATGTTCCGACGTCAAAATTTGAAAAAAAATTGAATTTTTTTTTTGAATTTTCGTATTTTTGACGAACAGATTTATGTCAATACATCTTACATAATATATCAATATTATGCTTGTAAAATGTAAATATGAAATTGTGTTGACATTATTATGTCTTCGTGTTGATGTATTTCATACACTGTATTGACATTATATTTCTAAACCCTAAATTTGATAATTGTTATTATCTTTTTAATATTAAAAAATGAAAAACGAAATTATACAAGGCAAATTGTAGACCACAAGATTTCTAAAATCTTATGGTCTTAAATTAGTTATAGTTAGCAACTAAAGGATAAGTTAGCAATTGATCACTCCCCTATTGAGTAAATTATTAAGAATACAACTCGATTAGTAAATTAATTTTCTTTTTTTCAAGAAATTGAGGATTTGAATTACCATGGTGTAAATGAGAAATCTTGATCCTAAACAAATTAGTTCTAGTTTGGCTGCGATTTTAATTGTCGTCGCTGTTATCAGCACTCAACAGCTAATCTCCAACGTACATGTCAGGTCTTTTTAAAAAAAATTACTTTTTTGAGCCTCAAATACTAAGGAAAATATTGGTACATTTGCACACCTTAATAAATCAAATATTGGATATCTAAAGAAAATATATGAAGAAATGTGAGTTAATAAAAGCATTCGCTTCGATTTCGACGGAAGTAAAATTCTCAATAAGGTGCTATGGAGATATTGGCACTCATTATAGTATTGCAATTTATTGAGTCAGGGATGAAATAATAATCATGACAAATTATGTCATAGTCACGATCAAAGCAAATAATCAAATATATACTTCCTCCGTCCTAATAAATATGAAACATTTGGTTTTCGGCACGGGATTTTATGCAGTGTTGTTTTGTGAGTTGATGAAGAGAGAGTAAAGTAGGAGAAAGGGAAAAGTAGAGAGAGTGATGCTTCCATTTTAAGAAACGTTTCATTTTTAGTGGAACAATCCAAAAAGGAAAACGTTACATTTCTAATGGGACAGAGAGAGTATATATGTAGCCTTGATTTCATCAATCCATGACGACTTTATAGCCTTCTTACTCAATCCATGTCGAAAGCATATTTCAGATTATGACTAATTACTAAAGTAATTACTTCTCGATAAGTAAAATTGATATTTGCTGTTTTTCAAATGCCGCTAGCTTTGACTCAAAGTACTCCTCGTCTCTCACACACGCAAGTAAGACCATCTCCAATCATACTTAGGGTTGGATAAATATATTGAAAAAACGGTATATCGATCGTATCGTATTGAAAAATATCGAAAAACATCGAATTTTCGGTACCGAAACTTTCGGTACGATACAATACCGTATCGAAAGTTTTCGGTATGATAACGATATGAATTTTCTTATACCGCGGTATACCGTTTTATATCGAATATACGATATATATCGATATTATCGGTATTACCGAAATATATCGAAAATCAATACTTATCGAATTATCGATACATATTGTTTATACCGTTTATACCGATGATGATGATGATGATGATAATAATAATAATAATAATAATAATAATAATAATAATAATAATAATAATAATAATAATAATAATAATAATATAATTTAACTTTTTTAAGATTAAAAGTTTAAATCATAAATATATCCATATAACTTAATTATATATTTTTTGATAATGAAGTTGTGGACAATGTTTATTTTATTATGTTAAAATTATATTTATTTTGGTTTTATTTTTCAGTTTTGAAATTATATTTTTTGATATACAGGTATTCGAAATGGTATAAAATTTCGGTATATCGTACGAAATATCGATATACCATTCAGAACGGTATACCGAAGTTCGGTACGATATACCGAAATTTTGAAACGGTAACGGTATAGTTTTTTTTCATACCGAAATTTCGGTATACCGAAATACGGTATACCGAAACTTTCGAAACAATAACGATATGAAATTCTTTCATATCGATATGGTTGAAGATGGTCTAATACTTTTTCAGGTGAAGCTATTTTTATCTAGTCATCTTATACCTAAATGCGATATGATAAATACTCCCTCCATCCACAAACAATAGATTACTTTTGTCATTTTGGGACGTCTACAAAAAATATATCACTTTCTTAAAATGGAAAGTTTTAATACTCATACTTTTCCCACTTTTTCTTCACTCTCTCATACTTTACTCACTTTTTCTCCCTATCTCTCTTACTTTACCTACCTTTTCTCCCCCTCTCTCTTACTTTACCAATTCTACATTAAAACTTGTGTTCATATACAAAGTGATCTATTTTTTTTGGACGGAGACAATTGGAGATATGCACCAGTTGAAACCATTTAATTCCCCTTTGATGGCAAATGAAAAGTTTTAGGACCTATATGTAACAAACTAGCACATATGTTTTTCGGGGGGTGGGGGGTTCTAATTTATGACATCGCTACTTCTTGGGTTTTATATGATAGTTATAGTTGTGTTTATTACGTTCAATAGAGTATTCAAGCATTGTTGGGTTGAGATCTATATACTTATTAGATAGAGAGGCTGGGATGTGAAAAAGTACATGCGTAAAATAGTCCGAGAAATAGGCAATACAAATTTTGGTAAAATAGTTGATTGTATTAAGAGTAGAGAAAAGGGTGTAGTCATTAAAGTATACTCATTAAAGGGGAATATAAATATTGTGAGATAGTACTACTATTTAGAAATAAATTGACTATTTGCTATACCGAATTATTATTGAGTGGTGAAATATTTTTCTTCATTAAAAGGTCATAATCAACGGGAGTAGAGAAACTCATTATAGTAATACTACTTATTTAGTAACTGAAATTCAACGAACATATTACTACCTCGAAACTGGTTGAAAAATGAGATTTCTACAAAAATAGGTTTACATGGAATTTGGTTTCCCTATTTGGCGGACTAATTTCTGTTTATATTTATGATCGAATTTAAAAATCGGATTTTATACATTTGTATTTACAGTATATGCTATATGTGACATTTTAACCACCAGTGGAGAGCCATACGACAAATTTGTCAACCAGAAAAATTAAACTCACGAAATAATTCAAAGAGAGATATTTTGAAAGGAGATGAGTAAAAGATTTTTATTTATTAACATTAAAATATAATGCTCTGTGTTTGTCATTATAGAGTCAGGTCTCATCTAGCTACATCAAATTTATTTGTCATTTCACAATTCATCCGGCGTGTTTAAGCAAATATTATTAAATCTTCACAAATTGGTCAATTTCAAAAGTTGTAGTAAGAAATAACATAAATTCGATCAAATCTTTACTTGTTTTACCCAATATTGATAAAAAAAAGTTTAAATGGATACCAGACCACTGTTCCATAGGAATGTTTTAGATACTATATATAGTAACATTTCCTTTTAAAATATGGGGACCGGACCACAAGAATAGAAAGCAGCTGCCTTGTCGAGAAATGCTTCAATAAAACCATTGCATCATGAACGACAGCACAGCAACATGAACAAAAACACCCAATTGAGAAAGTAAACAACATGAACGCAAAGTCATGAAAACCGCCAATTCAAATGAGAGTTTTTTCACTCCTATTTATGATAGGAGGGTAGTATATTGGTTCTTTACCTGTTCCTTTGTTCACTCCTATTAGTTTTTTCACTCCTATTAAATACTGGAATACTGGAGTAATTAATTATATCATAAATTTATAATTTTTCACCTGTTCAATTATTATTAATTTTTTTTATCTTTCCTGTATTTTTTTCTCACATTTCTATTACTCCCTTTTCTTTTCGTTTTTCAAATACTGAATGCATAATAGTACCAACTATCATACCATTTCCAAATATGAATAACCGAAATATGAATATAGATAAAAATGTAAAGAAAAAAACTAAGGATGAGCATGGTACATATTACCTTTAAACTCCCAAAATACACCCACTTTTATAAAATCATAGGAGCTAGAAAATTTTATCCAGATTTATGTTTTAGGCATAGAAAAAAGGCGATAATCTTCAATTCGCTCTCTCTATAAAGTGGAATTTTCGTGGGGACGAAGGCAACGTGAATGGCCATACACTGTGAAGTTTTTTTTGGCCTTCGTGGTCTTTGGTTAAGCAAATCGACCCCACCTATCTTCAATAGTTGAAAAATGACTCTTTTCAACCTATGACAGTCATTCACCCACTTATTGATAGAGGGTCCACAAAAGATTCATTCTATTTTGCAAGTAAATTTAAATAAATTTCAATAAAAAAACTCTTATCAATAATACAATAGCAAAGAGTTTAAATTAATGCAAGTTAGTAACCCTATTAATATGTAATAAAAACATTATAGTAAAAGAGCACACTAAAAGTAAAATTATTAATTGTGCATGAAATAAGTAAAATAAAATATTAAAGTAGTAATTCAACTAAACAAAATCATAAATGCAACAATTAGAATTGTGGGCTCCCCATGCGAAGGGACGAGACGGGTAAGGGGCGGTGGCCATGGTGGGAGTATTGGATCCAGCATGGGCCAAGCCACCACTACAGGAGTGGCTTGGCCTATGCTGCATCCGTCACTAGTGGCTACGGAGCTACGGAACATAACCATATCAGCCACTAACCAAGACATCAATTATTCTACCGGAAAAAAAAGAAATACAAATTAAATAGCACAATTACTGAGTAGAAAATTAACATCTGGGGAGACAAGTCGGCGGAGATGGTTTTGATGGGGGCTCCATTTCTATAACATATGCCGACGGCAGCAGCGGCGATGGTAAGCAGCCGGCAGCCAACATGTCGGGGATCTCAGCCAATGACCTCTTGTGGAGTATGAAACCGGGGCTGGAGATGGCGTTTCCTCCCGGGGATTCCACGAAGCTCCGGCTGGCGGTGGAGCCACTGATCCCGGGGGATCGGAGGATGGAGTTGTAGCCCAATGACCTCTCGGGGAGCATGAAATGGCCGAGGCCGTCTCTACCGGGGATGTTGCTGCAGCTGGCGGTGGAGCCACCGGAGTTTACTCCTGGGGATCGGACGACGGGATTGGTGTCCAACGACTTATCGGTAGGCATGAAATGGGTGTGGCCGTCTAGGGATATCTTGGAGTCCGGTGGCACGGGACGCACGGCAGCCGCCATGGTGAATAGTGATGAGACGAGGATGATGAGAGCGAAGGAGGAATGCATTCTCCTGGATTTAAAGCTTTGTTGTGCATCGGTTGGAGCGCGGGTATTTATAGATTCAAAAATCTTTTACACTTATTATAAAGTATAAGTATCCAACTAGCCCATTACTCCAATTTGCACTTTTTTTTCCTTTTTGCTAGTGCCTAGTAGTCCACTACTACATCGCATGCCACTTATCAGAAAGCATTACTTACATTCACTACCACTATGTGGTAGTATTAGATTTGATATGCTCATGTGGCTGATTTTGAGAGAGCGCTGATTTTCCACGTCACTATTTCTTTTTATTATTAGTACCTCCTCAAATTTCTCCGACATGTCCCTGCTTTTGTCCAACGCCACTCCTTTTGCCTCGGAAACTTATCACTTACTCACAATTTTTTCTTTTAGAAGCAGAACATCTTGCTCATAAACTTCCACTACCAATTCACCCAAAATTTGAAATTCCACTATTGGCACCAGAATTTCCCCCAAAATTCTCGAATCTTTCAGTACTGATTCTGAATTCCATGTCACAACATTTTTCCTTGAATCAACTTTTTAGAGTATTCATCCAATATTTCGTATCAAATAGGCGGATAATCACAGCAATGACAATGAAATTAATTATTTAAAGTGACTATAAAAACAACAAATGAGATGAAGATACGCTTTAGAGAAAGAATGTCGATAATTTTATACTTCTATTTATACTTTCTTTTTCTTTTTGAATCTCATATATCTCATCCGTCCAAAAAATGTTTGTCACGCGCGTATTTCTAATTCCGTCAATCTCACAAAGTTGGTCACATTCCACTTTTATTACTTTAGCAATGGACCTTATATTCCATTAACTAATTCACACTTACATTTAATTATAAAACTAAAATATTAAAATATAACTAATATTCTACTAATTTTTTCAATTCATTATGAAAATATTAAAATATAACTAATATTTTACTAATTTTTTCAATTCATTTTTCATAATGAAGTTTCTTATTTATACACTCAAATTGAGTGAAAATAGAAAATTGGCAACGTTGTCTCATGACACGACTGGTTAAAAATATGAGATATCACAATTATAAATGTGGAGAATGATTTCTAAATCCACGCACACGTCAAATCATGGCGCGATTCTCCTTTTTTTATTCTTAAAATTTTATGGAAACGAAATTTTTACATGAAATTTGTAAAATAAAATAAAAGTGAAAATAATACTAGTTCTACTTAGTAATAACGACATAGACCAAAATTATCGGCAACCAATTTTTAATAAATTCATCCAAGTTCCTGTCAGTAGTCGGCCTAGTAAAAAAATTAAAGTGGTGACAAATGAAATTGTGCAATATATCATATAGTATATTTTATACTCCCTCCGTTCCAGAAAGATTGTCTCAGTTCATTTTTTGCACTCGTTTTGCAAAAATAATAATAAATAGGTAAAGTTGAAAGAGAGTAAAATAAGAGAAAGAATAATGTAGGTAAGACCATTTTCTACATTATTCTCTCTTTTACTTCACTTTCTCTCTACTTTAACTATTTATTATTATTTTTGCAAAACGAATATGAAAAAAGAAATGAGACAATCTTTCTGAGACGGAGGGAGTATTATGTATTTTGGAAAACGGATTGAGTAGTTGATTGTTTCGTAACTTTATAAAATTCTCCGGACATTCTACATGTCTTTCTTTTTTTGACGTGTTTTTAACAAATGTTTTACGGACTATAAATAAAAAATGAAGTAGAAGTGATGTAGCTGTTATTTAATTATTATTTATTTTATTATGAGTATAATGATGGAAAAAAATCATGAGGGACAAAGAACTTAAATTAGCATAACTGGTATAAAAAATACAAATAAAAATTATGTCCAAAAAATAGAAAGCAGAGGGAAACAAAATATACACATTACATTTTGCATAAATAGAAAGAAGAATGAAACCGAAAGTCGAGGGACAAAAAATTGCACAAATAGAAAAATGAGAATTTTTTTTTGTATAAATAGAAAGTAGAGGAAAAAAATTTGCATAAGTAGAAAAAAAAAAGAAAAAAAAAGTTGTATAAATAGAAAGTAGAGGAAAAAAATTGCATAAATAGAAAAAAAAAAGAAAAAGAAAGTTGTATAAATAGAAATTAGATGGAAAAAAATTGCATTATTAAATAGAAAAAAGAGAAAAAAACTTGTATAAATAGAAAGTAAAGATTTTTTTTTTGCATAAATAGAAAAAGAGAAAAATAAAGGTGGGTGAGGAAAAAAGGGGAAAAAAGGGGTAAGGGGTCAACAAAGGGATTCCATCACGGCCTCACGTGATAATGTGATATAGTGGATGGCAGGCATGGACTTCAGCACATCTGCGTCATTGAGCAAATAAAGCTGTCCTGTGTTTTGTGTAAGTGATTTCATTAAACCATTATGAGACAAAAGATCATATTGAATGGGAAAATAGACTTTACTATATATACAACACTACTTGTGTTATATTTTCATTCAAAAGTTTCCAAAATATTACCACTTTCTTGTAGACAAATATTATCTATATAAAAAATTATAAACTCTATCAAGTGACTTAATTTACTCCACTAAAATATTATGATCAACATCTATGATTCAATAATTTTTTTATAAGTTTGCAATCAAACATTGCATACTTCATAAAGGGTCTATAATTGAGTTTCATATAAGTTACTTCCTCAATAGAGATAAGCTCAATTTCCTTATTTCAACTACTTTTTCTTATTTTCTTTTACTTTATCAACTGCACATTAAAACTCGTAAAAATAGTATTTCTTTTTTTCATATTTTGTACATAATGCGAATAAAAGTTAACGGCGTTCAAACATACACGCTGGAATGTATCACTACCATAATGAAAGTTGATAGGGTATGGTGGTGGCGGCGACCGGAACAGAGCGAAGGCAGAGATGTGCAGCGTGGTGCAGAACTAAAGCCCAATGTTGACGATTTCTCGCTGAAAATGAAAGCCGGCGGTACCGAGAGTCAGATGCGAATGCCGCGGAAAGAGCAGGCGGGAAATTTGAGAACAGAGGGGGAGCTATGCAAAGAGATTTGGAAGAAGAAGAAGACAAAGAATACTGATAGATACTATTGCAATGATGCTATGAATTACAACTATATCAATTGTTGCACAAAATTAGCGATTAACTATAACATGAAATCCAAAAATCTTCCACAAAATAAGCAATTTAGTATTTACTGATCACGTTGCAATTTCTATTTAATTGAGTGTTGTGGTTGGGAGAATACGAAAATGATTAATTCCTAGACATTAATTCTTCTTTATACGGGTGATTAAATTATTTATGTCATCATTTTAAATGAGTGACGCAATATTTATATGATCATTTGTTTAATATTCACTTAAGATTATGTGTGTGTATATAGTACTATATGTTACTAAGATAAAAATTGAGCATACATAAAGAAATACTCAAGTAATTATAAAAATGGTCAATAACCTATTTACTTGACTGAACACCCAATGTTTATGCATACGATTCAAAAAATTATATGGTGAAATATAAAATATAAATAAATATGAATTTAAATATGGATTTGGGAGTTGTATAATCTCCATCAACATGTCTTGGTTTTGAATATCAATATCAAGTCTTGATTCTTGAAATATGAATAAAAAACATGCTCGTACTTAAAATAGATTTTGTTCATTATCTAATTTATTCAATTTTTCAAATACATGAAATGCTTTTATGAAAACAATACCTATTTTTATGTTGGATGTTTTATCTTTAATAATCTGTTTGTCTTCGGTTGTATTCTTTTTAGCATCATCCCAAATAATTGGGTCATTTTCTATTTTTTTAAGAAAAATACTACAGTATTAGTAGTACTACTATTTATTTACCTTTCTGCTTTATCCTTTTACTCTGTTTTATTTTATTTTCCTCGTTTATCATATTTGGCACCACAGCCATTCACCAAATTGATGCGTTTCTTTATTCTTTTTTATTTAGTCTCAGCGATATAGAGCGAGGGTAGGTAAGTTTTGATTCTGAAAATAGGAAAGAATTATTTATTGTTATTTTATTTCCGAAAACTTAGATTGCTATAAAAAAACTAGTACTACTACAATTTTCTCCGAATTATGGTTTTCTATTCGGGATTAGATGTGGTGAGACAATCCTACTCAACACATAGCATCACATCAACTTTAATTCACAATAAATATAAATTTCAATTACACTTAGAAGCCATTTCGTTACATAAAATGATGCTCAAACCGATATATGAAATCGAAAGCTCTTGAAATACTTTAGTTCGAAAACATACCTCATTCGTTTAGTTTTTGAGCTTGAATTTCCCTCCGCTCTCGAAAAGCGTGCAAAAGAATCTCCCCTTCTTTGAAAATTGTGAAATTTTCTCGCCGTTCGCATCCCTAAAATTTAATTGGAGCAGCCTCAGCTTGCTCTCTCCATCAACCCAATATATACTCCAATTATTTATCTTGGCCCACTAAGCATTTAAAAAAAAAAGAAACCCATCTTAAGCCCAATAATATTGAAACTCCCATCCACCACCAATTCAAAAGAATCATGTATATCAATTAATCCAACTAATTAAACAAACAGCCCAATTATAAATTAGGCCCAAAACAAAATACTCCAATTTAAACAAGGAGCCCAATTATTACTTTGGCCCAAAATAAAATACTCCCATTTAAACAAGGAGCCCAATTATTACTTAGGCCCAAAACAAAATACTCCAATTTAAACAAGGAGCCCAATTATTACTTTGGCCCAAAATAAAATACTCCCATTTAAACAAGGAGCCCAATTATTACTTAGGCCCAAAATAAAATACTCCCATTTAAACAAGGAGCCCAATTATTACTTAGGCCCAAAATAAAATACTCCCATTTAAACAAGGAGACACAACGATCGACTTGCACAATCGCCGCTGCTGTTTGTTGCTGCTCGGTGTCTAGGAAATATGTGAGATGAGATTGGGGATTCTTTCTTGCTGAAACCAAGCTTACTAATCTCTTTCCATTTATATTCAAACCTTTGGTCTCTCTATTCTTCACTCAAGTATCGGTTTCTCTCTAAATTGTGAAGTAGCGAAAATTGAGAATTTGGTTGAATGTGATGAAACGTGGGTGGGCTATGTATGTGTAGATAACCGATTTCATGGAATCATGGGAGGTAGAAACCGATTTGTTCTTGTAAATGCCGAATTTTGTGGAATAGAAATTGGGTGAGAGTAATCTCACGTGTAATTCTTGCATATTCAATGTGGGGATGATAAACTAATAAATCAATTGGGCTCATAGCAATTTGATTTCAAATTGGGCTAAAAGGAATAGAGTGAACTACAAAAATTATCTCGATGGAGTTATCTCATAAATGGTCCCTGGACTTTAAAAATATCACTAGCAATCCCTGAACTAAGGGTTAATATCAAAAATAGTCCTTTGGTACTGTTTCGAGATGAAAATCCCCTTTTGAGGGGTTTTGGAGGGTTTGGGCAATTTGGTCTTTTTACACTTTTAACATTTTAAATCTGATATTATTTCAGTTATGTACTCCCTCCGTTACATAGTAATGGAGGCGAAACTTTTCGGCACGGAGATTAAAAAAAATTGTGTTAGGTGAGTTAAGTAAATAGAGAATAAAGTGGAAAATGAAAAAGGTAGAGAGATGAATAGAGAAAAAAGTAAGAGAGTAAAGTATGTGTGGAAAAATGTGTTGACTTTTACTCAAAAGGGAAATGACTCTATTACTATGGAACAAACCAAAATGGCAAAATGATTCTATTACTATGGAACGGAGGGAGTACTAAATTTGATATTATTTCAAAATTATCATTCTTCTTCTCTTTTGTCATCTTTCACTTTGTTTCTTTATTTCAATATTAGATTTACTTTTACAAAATTAAATTTTAAATTTCAGTTTTTAAATATCAATAAATTTTTTTAATTATAATAATTATTAAATAACAAAAATTAAAAACATAATCAATACTCCCTCCGTTCAACAATAGCAGTCCCATTTCTAAAGGGCACGGGTTTTAAGAAATTTTTGGAGTGTGTAATAAATGGTGTGTGATAGTGGAATTTGGGACCCACCTTAATTGTGTAAAATTTTTCCTTTTCATCTTAGCATGGAATAGAAATTGTTTCCATAACTTATTTTTTCCAAAATATTGTCAGCTCATATCATATCAACAACCAAAAATACAATGACTATTTTCATTTCCTGTTTTCAATATTCATGGATTTAAAATATAAATTGAATAAAAAATGAAAATTCAACACAAGCCAACTGCGTACGATTTCATCATGGTGGAAATGAGTTTGAATTAGCTCAAAATACAAATGGGGAATTGAAATTTTCAAATTTCCCTCTGCAAAGAATTTGAGGGAAATTTGAACTCAAAAAAGTACAACTACTAAGCTGCTATAAATACACCACCAACTTTCATTTAATACACCTCCTACCAACTCCAAATCTGAAAATCTTCCAAAAAAAACTCAAGAACACTTATGGAAATTTAAATCCCTCAGAAAAAATTCATCATAGGGATGGAAAATGGGCAAAGGCATACCCTACACATCAACAACAACATCAAGAACAATGTGGTGCAGTTTCTACTCAAGCACAGCCAGGATGGAGTGCTTGCAAGAGGGGCTGTAATGGAGGCAGCAGAGACTTTTAGCATCAGTAGGAAGACTGTGTACAGACTCTGGAAGTCAGCCAAGGAGCATATGCAAAGGGGAGAACCTGCAATCATGGAAGGAAAGATTAGAGGATACCAACATGCTGATAGATTAGACCTTGATGAAGAAAAGGTTAGATACTTATCCATTCTTGAAAGATCTTCCCTTAGAAAAATGGCTGTCAAGTTGAATGTTAGCAAGACACCTTGATGAAGAAAAGGTTAGATACTTATCCATTCTTGAAAGATCTTCCCTTAGAAAAATGGCTGTCAAGTTGAATGTTAGCAAGAGCACAGTAGGTTCATGGGTGAAGCAAGGTAAACTAAGGCCACATACAAATGCAATTAAACCTGCCCTCACTGATATGAATAAGCTAGCAAGAGTGAGATGGAGTCTTAGTCAACTCCAGCCACAAATAGCTGATGGTAAAGTTCCATATCAAAGCATGCAGAATATAGTGCACATAGATGAGAAGTGGTTCTATATGACCAAGTCATCAGACAGATACTACCTCTTGCTAGGTGAGGAGGAGCCATATAGGTCATGCAAATCCAAAAGATTCATCACCAAAGTGATGTTTATGTGTGCTGTCAGTAGGCCACTTTTTGGAAGTGAGGGCCAGGCCCTTTATGATGGTAAGGTGGGAATATTTCCCTTCACTGAACTTATGCCAGCACAAAGAAAGTCAAAGAACAGGCCAAGAGGAACCATGGAAACCAAGGCAATCCATTCAGTCACAAAGCCAGTTATGAGGGACTGCCTTCTCCACAAGGTATGCAACTTTTTCCATGCTATCAGATCTTAAAAACTTAATCTAGATCATCATTTAGCTACGTGTTTTTGATTGATGCCAGATTATACCTGCAATTAAGGCCAAGTGGCCTGTTTGGGCAAATAAAGAGATTTACATTCAGCAAGACAATGCCACACCACACATAACTGCCTTGGATCCAGAGTTTCAGGCTATTGCCAATACAGATGGATTTAAAATCCATCTGATTTGTCAACCAGCTAATTCCCCTGATACTAACATATTAGACCTGGGTTTTTTTAGAGCAATTCAGTCATTGCAGCATGAGAAACCATGCAAAACTGTTGATGAACTGGTGGGAAATGTGTGTAGCTCTTTTGCAGAGCTGTCACCACAAACCCTTAATAGAGTATTCATCAGTTTGCAAGCTTGCCTCAGAGAAATCCTACAATGCAGAGGTGGAAATGGTTACAAAGTTCCACACATCAACAAAGATAGGCTGGAAAGAACTGTGGGACTCCCTAATGTGCTGGAAGTGGAGGAGAATGTGGTGAGAGAAGTGCTGGAATACTTGCAAATGCCAGAGAACAATGATGGATCAATGTATGACATTGGTCCTCTATCAAATGCATTTGGCTTATAGGTTTGGCACTGAGCTTTTTGGTATTTTAGTCAGTCCCTATTGTATATGGAGTAGGGGGGCACTGATCTTTTTGGTGTGTTGGTCAGTCCCTACTGTGTATGGAATAGGGTGGCCTGATCTTTTTGGTGTGTTGGTCAGGCCCTAGAATATTTAGGCTAAGGGGTGTCTAGTGTTTTTGTTTTTTGGTGTATAGAATAGTGCAAAGATGATGTAAATGCACAAACTTATCTAATGATATCAGGCCCTCAAAAATTTCATCATGGGGCAGCAGCATAAGCCTCTAAACCTGATTAGGGGTGGCTTATAAACATAGGACAACCAAGACAACAGATTTCAGGGACATATCAGCCTGCCAGGAACACAAACCAACAACATATGCAACAATAGTTCATCTTCAAGGCCCTCAGATAATTATAACAACATAAGACATGACAAAGAGCAAACAATTTCATCATAGGGCAGCAACATAAGCCTCCAAACCATAGTAGGGGTGGCTTATACACATAAGACAAACACCTCAGCTAATTTCAAGGACACATCATCCAGCCAAGAACACAAACCAACATCTTATGCAACAATTCAACATCTTTAAGGCCCTCAGATAATAATAACAGCATAACACATGACAAATTCAAACAATTTCATCATAGGGCAGAAGCATAAGCCTCCAAACCATATTAGGGGTGGCTTAATCACATAGGGCAAACATATCAGGGACAAAATCAGGCAGCCAACAACACAAACCAACATCAATGTCAACAATACAAGAGCTTGAAGGACCTCAGATTATAATATCAGCATAAGACATGACAAAGAGCAAACAATTTCATCATAGGTGCAGCAGCATAAGCCTCCAAACCATAGTAGGGGTGGCTTAATCACATAGGACTACCACATCAGGGACAAATTCAGGCAGCCAATTACACAAATTTAGGCAGCCAACAACACAATAAGCCAACCAGCAAAACATTCCATAAATAAAATCTGATCAAGAACACCAATTTCAAACCCTTAAACCTCCTAACCCAAATTGGGGGTGGCTTAATCACATTAAATTTCAAACCCTAAATACCCAAAAACCAAGAACCTCCGAACCCTAGATAGAGGGTGGTTCTCAGATCAGATCCGCCATGCCGGGCAAGAGGATAATGAGGAACTCCTTGAACCACTCCATCTTCTCGACCGGACACCTCCGACGTTTGACCCTCGGAGTTTCAGGGACAACAGTAGCCGGAGGGCTTTCATAACCCGACGTATCAGGGACATAGAGACCGGGATCAATCTGGGAATCCGGCGTGTCAGGGAAACTGAGCTCAGAATCTAGCTAGGAATCCGGCAAAACAGGAACAATGAGCTCAGAATCAAGCTCCAAATCCGGCAAAACAGGAACGATGAGCAGCTCAGAATAGTCACCATCGACAATGGATCTTCCAGATCTGTGGTTTCAAGGAGCATAGACGGCTGGGATTCAGTCCACGAAGAGTCTTCGACCATCGGAGTTTCAGGAACCACGGTGGACATCGAATCACACGCCTCCGGCGTCGGAGACGGACGACGAAACCGTGGGAGTTGAATATGCTCTCCCAAGGATTTTATCCCATAGATGGGGCTTAGGGTTTCGGATGGGCTGAGATCCATGTGAGATAGGAGGGATTTCGTTGGAGGAGGCGGTGGTTAGGAGGGATTTTGTCGGAGGAGGCGGCGGCGGTAGATTAGGGTTTGAGAGAGTGAACGAGAGAGAGATGGAGTAATTGAGAGAGTGAGAGAAGTGAGAGAGTAAATGGAGTGAGTGAGTGAGAGAGTAATTGAGAGAGTGAGAGAAGTGAGAGAGTAAAGAGGGAGGCTATTTATATTTTCCAAATATGGTAAGTAGAACCGGGACTCCTATTCCCGGACGTACCAAAACGGAAAAACGGGACTCCTATTGTTGGACGGAGGGAGTATTTGATAGTGTCTAATATTTAATCAATAAGATATGACAACGCCTTAGTTTTAATCAATATTTAATAGCTTTAATCATGAATAGATCATATAACACGATTTATTCTGAAATAAATATGCATCTACTGCAAGACTAATATAATTTTCGTATATTAATTTGAAAACAATCAAAATTACTAGAAAATTTCAACAAAAATACTCCTATATAAAAATTTTAGTCAACTTCATAGTATTCTATCACAAACAATTATAACGACCGAATGAAGGCTAAATATAATAGCTCTTATTTTTCCATCATGATTAATATTATCTTTTTGTACTCATTCAATTCAGCTGAATATTATATTAAATAACAAAAATTAATAGTTTTAATCAATATTTATAGTGTCCATGAATTAATTATAGTTTTAATTCAAAAAATTTATTGATATTTAAAAATCAAAATTTAAAATTTAATTTTATAAATTAAATCTAATATTGAAATAAAGAAACAAAGTGAAGGATGACAAAAGGGAAGAAGAATGATAATTTTGAAATAATATCGGATTTAGTACATAACTGAAATAATATCAGATTTAAAATGTTAAAAGTGTAAAAAGACCAAATTGTCCAAACCCCCCAAAACCCTTCAAGAAGGCATTTTCGTCTCAAAACAGTGCAAAAAGACTGTTTTTGATATTAACCCTTAGTCCAGGGACTGCTAGTGATAAATTTAAAGTTCAATGACCATTTATGAGATAATCACATAGTCCAGGGACCATTTTTATAGTTCACTCAAAAGAATAATTGCTCTAGGCCAAAAATGAAGTTGAAAAGGACTTCCAAAATTGGTTATGAAGAATTGGGCTTGATATAAATAAAGAAAAAGATTTTAGCCCAAATTCAATAATAAAAACTCTAGCTCATTCCATTAACATCGAAAAGAATTGAAGGCAAAATTTTCGGCTACATAAACAACGTTCCTTCAAGAACAAATAAAAAGGTAGAAAAAGTCATGGTGTTACAAAAGACTTCTGAAGCCAAGAAAAGGACAACATCAGATGATGCGATTATGCGATTAATCTATTCACATGTTAAACAGATAATTGCATGCTAGAACGCAAATAATTCATGCTCATAGAAAATAAATCCTAAACATGATTTCTACGGTTTAGAGTTACCGATTTGATTCTCCAAAGAATCGCCGATTGCTCGCGCCTTCTCCACGCGATGATCTTCAATACTAGACCACGGATCTTCTCTCTGGTTCTCGAACTGTATCTCGATATCGGGGTGGACTGATCTTATCAAAATACTAGGACTTAAATAAAGAAGACAGAAGAAATCCTTTTGGGAATAGGAGTAGAATTCGAAAATTCCTACAGCTGATGGGGCTGATATTTTCGAAAATTTCAGTAATGAAAATTGTGATTATTCTGTCTCATTTATTCTCCTATTTATATTAAGTTCCTTTTGGGCCCAGACAGGGATCTATGGAAGGTTTTGGATATGGGCTCATCCAATTTACTTTTTACTAATTAAATTGAACCCACAATTTAATATAAGTTATAATTGGAATATTACGAGCAGCCACTACAGAAGTAATATTGAACTCTCCCCATCCAAATCCGAAATTATAAGTAATCCGGGTTTCCACTTTTATTATTTATTTCCCGCGCTTAAGATATGAATGTCCATTAATTAATTAATGTCTGCTATGGACTTAATTAATTAATATCTTATTAATTCCAAGAGTGGACTTAGCAAGAAACACTTATTTATTATTCATAGAGTAATAAAACTCCAACTGGCCAGTTTTCCGAATAATAAAACCTTGTTCGAGCTCCTCTTGAGAACATTATCAAACGAGACTCTCCTCGTGCACGTTTCAACATAATAGCAATCCTAGCACCGCTAGATATTAATCACCACTACCCAATATATCAGGATTATTGGGTTGCGAAAAACCCGCACCATTTGATAAGTCAAAGTAGTGCATAATCAATACCGTATGCTCAATGCTAACATATGTAGATTAAGAAATAACATTTTATCAAGACCTAGTCTTTCAGTAGATAGCATAAAGACACGTCTTGCTGTTAGATCCGTTCAGTGCTATACCACACCAATGTCATCTTATTTCAGTAAGGCTTAGAAATAATCGGACTGACATTGCAACCTTTCACGATAGGTAGCCAAAGCCTATCTAGGTTGTGAAATTCTTCTTTTTCTTTTGCAAAGCATTGCATAGATCTGACCGTGTTACCTTAAAGTGGACGACGCCCACAACCGGTCTACTAAGCAAAAGACTTAGACTTTGTTTACTTCTTATGCATTTAAATGTTTGTAAAAGATCTTATAAATGCACAAGCAAACACAATGTAATAATAATAGTGATCCTATTCGTGCGAGACTGCTCGAATAATACTGAATCGGGTTAAAAGTGGATTGTAGAGTTTTACGTATACAAGCAAGATTCTATTCGAGCGAAACTTGCTCGAAACATGCTTTTCAGTATACCAAACCTAACAGTATCCTCTCCTCATCCTGTACCATGCATTGATTCATCTTTCAACAAGGGTCGTTCTCTAGGCCTTTCTGGTGGAAACATGGGTTCGATAGCCAGGGATTTCAAGTTCCCGGAAACTATGTAAAAGCAATTGCTTGTGGAGGTAGACATAGTGCAGTCATCACAGGTATTTCAAATACTAGATATAATTTCCTCATTTATTCAGCTTTCTGTATTTTCCAATCAATTGTGTGATTTACTTTATGTAGAATACTCCATTTAGGTGCAGTATTAACATTGAAAATGGTTGTCTGATGTAAATTGTTGTTTCAACAGATGCTGGTGCACTGCTAACTTTTGGTTGGGGATTATATGGGCAGGTGAGACTTGAGAGTATAAGTAAATTATGCTTGCTCTTGAGTGTTAGATTTCAATGTATATATAATAGCCGTTGTTGAACCAAGAATCTGTAAGTAAAATGCTAAGGAAAACCATTTATATGATGATATTAATTATCTGCAATCTGCATCCACTCCTTAGAACAGTGCTTACGAGTTAGTATAATTTGTTTACCTCTAAACTTGAGTCTTCCATCAAGATTTCCAACAAATGTGTGTACTAAATGGATGCATTTTCTTTTGTTAGCACCAAGTTCTTGATCTTTTGATAAAATGGAACCAAAAGCAGGTTAAATCAAATAATTGTGTTTCATCCAAACAGTTCTGCCTCTCTCTAGTCGGGCTTCTTCTTCTTCTTCTTCTTCTTCTTCTTCTTCTTCTTCTTCTTCTTCTTCTTCTTCTTCTTCTTATGCGGATCAGTTGGGAACTGGTGGTGATCAGGCTGAGGTATGCACAATATCTTTCACTTTCCGACTCTGGGCTTTAGTTTTCTTGGCATGCCGTATCTTTATTAGTTATAATAAAATTACTATCCTTTATGACATTGTGTTCTTGGGGAATTGCTAACAGACTCTGCCTCGACTCCTTGATGCTACGAGTCTGGAAAACGTCAATGTAAAAGCAGTGTCCTGTGGGGCCCGCCACAGTGCAGTTGTCACAGGTGTGTCAATCTTTGCATTACAACTAAGAGTTCTATTTGATGAAACGTTATTTTCTTCCATTTCCTAAGTCATCATAGCAGCAATATGGAAGTAGACAAAAAGTAGTCTTGAGTTAGTGAGTCTTCTTGTTTCTCAAGTACCTCAACTTCAATACGGTTAATTGCAGAGTAATCTAGTAGGAAACACTGAAAGGACTAGTACATCTGTAAATGGTTTGCTATCAAAATAAAGTAGTAGTTGTGCTACTTGATAGTCATTTTCTGCTTTGGTATGTTTTCCACAGTTCACATTCGAATTTACACCAAAAAAAATCGGAGTTCCTGCCTCCTGCAACCCCTAGGTCTGCATCGTCGCTCCAAGAACCACACTGCATAGGGTCCCACAAATGAAAGCAGCTCTTAAGCGTGGAGGGAGATGCAAGTCCCACAAATTGAAACGAAATAATTTTTTGTCTTAGGAATAACTTCTCGGTGGACTATGCCTTTTGATTTTCAATACTCTCCTCTACCAGCTGTGTATTTAATTTAGTGCATACTGCATATGTGTTTTCCCTGTTAAGGACTACTTTAGTTATTTTGTAAGGGTTGTAGATAATGTGGTGGTGGTTATTTGGTTATGGTTCAATGATGTTGTGATTGTGGGTTGCTCTTGATCGATGCTATTTTAAAAATGCAAAGTTATGTTGTATGTTCTGTTCGAAGTGCTTGTTGATGGCTTCTTTGATGCAATGTGGGTAGTTTTTTCTTTGAAGTATGATGATAGGTATATTGTGGAATTTTGGGAAATTTATACGGGATTTTTTGTCCCCATACTCAAAAAGTAGCTCTTGCTGCTCTAAAATCTGGATTCATTTCTTTTTCTTGCAAAGTGAACACATATGTGCACTTTCAACTCAGTGGGCGATACCCACCTAAATAAGACCATGTTTTATTTCTATTCATTCCCCGACAAAGAAAGTGACCTCCTTAGTAATATTATAATTTCCTAAACTAATAGCAAATCTCTGTTTTCTTGTGTATATATAAGGGTTCAAACATAGAAATAGAAATAATGTACATCATGAATCTGCTTTAATTAAACAGGAGTATTCAAAACACAATACCAAAACAGCAAACAGCTTGAAAAGTAGTAATAAAAAGTACTCCATAAAACAGTCATGCAACACAGAGAAAACAAATTCACAACAGTCATGCATGCAA
Organism: Salvia hispanica; assembly: GCF_023119035.1. Taxonomy (NCBI): domain Eukaryota; kingdom Viridiplantae; phylum Streptophyta; class Magnoliopsida; order Lamiales; family Lamiaceae; genus Salvia; species Salvia hispanica. The sequence continues at coordinate 24,913,180 of NC_062965.1, forward strand.
CATCAAAACCAGCAAATTTCGAAAACACAGCTCAAATCTCAACACTGGGGAAAACAAGTCGGGGGATGTGGCTTCGCTGGGCTGTCCAATTCTTGCACAGTTACCAGCGACGGCAATTTTGGCCGGCCGTACGTCACGATCGCTGTAAAAGGAGAAGAAAATATTCAATCACGTAAAACTCATCCGTACAAAATATGTAGAAATATAATTTGGGACAATTTGACCGGGCATAGGTTTTAAGAATGTAATAGAAAGTGAGTTGAAAAAGTTGGTGGGATGTGGGTCCTATTTCTAAAGTATTAGTTTTATAATAAAATGTGAGTAGGAATAAGTCAGTAGAATATAGAGTACACTACAAAACATGGTAAAAGTGAAATGGGTCAAATTATGTGGGACGGACCGAAATGGAATACTGGGTCAAATTATCTGGGACGGAGGGAGTAATTAAGAGTTAGTTTGTCTTATGCGATACCATGCTTCGGCAGTGGCGGAGGGCGGCGCACCAACATGTTGTCTGAATACGGGATGTAACTGAGGATGCCATCTTTCTGAGTGGCCATGTTGGAGCCCACTGGGACTCTGGCCGCCTCGTTGTCTATGGACGAGGCGAAGAGGAAGAAGATGAAGAGGAAGGAGGGCGAAAATAATTGCATGGGTGGCAATTTGACGAAGAGAAATGAGTGTGAGGCTGCGAGTAGGAGGAATGAGCGGATTTATAAGTAAATGTGGGTGGAAGAGGAATTGGCAAGATTCTAATCTTTCAAAAAAGATTAGTGGTTTGATGATGGTGTAAAAATGAAATATGCATATGCTTCTTAAAATCGACTAGTATAATGAATCAACTTACCTTTCATTTTGGTGGAACGGGATCCCAAAAAAAAAAACCTGTGTCTTTACATCTTGCTTCACCTTCTCACTTTTTCACAACCGCTTTATTCGACTGCTCTTTAAAATTTGCACGTAGAATAATAAGACAATCATTGTCATAAAAATGTCCACCTAGAGGCTAGATGTGCGTGTCAATTTAAGCGAGTTTATTGAGGTAGCTAATTATTTACAAATGGAAATCTAATAAAAGAGCCTAAAGCAAAAGCAAGTAAAATTAAAGTATAAGCTTCTTCATTTCAAAACATGCAGCGAAGCCATTTTTAATTTAGTGCACATCATGATACCGTGTTCCATCTACACTCTACAGTAGAGGCTGATCTTCGGAATCATTAGTTTAGATTTACTAATTGGCACTTCATAACTAATTATTACTAGTAGTATTTTTTTTTATCTCATACTAGTATGTAATATCAATGCCTTGTCATATTACTAATTCTAGAAGAATGCATAGCATAAACGCGTCTCTGAGAAAAAATAGTAGCACTCATAATGTTAAGTCTCTGGATTTTACATTTTTTAAAAACTTTTTTGAGACAAAAATATCCCATAAATACTGGAGGGCATTTTTATGTACATTTTTTAACAATCGAATAAATTACACTAGTATGCCTATATCACAATATCACATATTGATGTGTGCGCATATTGTTTATTTGCCGGATATATAGTATAATTATCTTTACAAATATAGTTGTTTAATTTCTCTTTCACATTCATTAGTATTCCAGTGGCTTTTGGATTAGAATAATTAAGTACTATTAACATTAGAGTGGTTATGATAGTGATTTTTTTTTTTTATGTTTCCTTCATGATCATGTGCATGTATAGACAAGTATACATTCTTCATAGTTGAGTCGTGTTAAAATAAATTGTTAGCTTAGCAAGACTCACACACCTTGATTATCTCACACACCTACTCGGTATGAACAATTACTCACACAGAGAACACACACTAGAATCTTGATGAAAATTGAGAGAGTTTTCTTGAAGAAAGGGATTCTCTTTTATTGACTAAAATCTGACTCTAAGATACAAGAATGTTAGCTATTTATAGCTGACACTAAAAGTGGTAACTGCCACTAACAAACAGAATCAAGAAACAAGAAAAAGAAGCCTCAACTGCTACTTTCTAACAAACTAACTAACTCTCAAACGGCTAGTTTCTAACTCTTAATTTCTGCTTCATTTCTTCACATTCTAGAACCTGAGTGTGCACTCTATCTAACAAATCTCCACCTGAGTACACAACTCAGTTCTTGCAGCAAACATTAATCAATTTCTTGCAATGATCAAACTTGTCCCTTCCAAGGGACTTAGTGAGCATATCAGCTGGATTGTGCAAAGTGTCAATATTGACCACCTTCACTCTTCCTTTCTCAACTTCATCTCTAATGAAATGTAGTCTCACATCTATGTGCTTGCTCCTCTCATGAAAATATTGATGTTTAGCCAAGCACATAGCTGAGCTACTATCACAATGTACCACCATGGTCTTCTGACTCAAATTAAACTCTGAGATAACACCTTGAATCCAGAAACTCTCTTGCACAGCTGCTGTGAGAGCCATGTACTCAGCCTCTGTTGTTGACAAAGCCACAACACTCTGCAGCCCTGACTTCCAGCTGATCACAGTGCCAAATAAGGTAAAAAGATAACCAGTTTGGGACTTTCTATTATCAAGATTTGTAGCATAGTCTGCATCACAATATCCTACCACCAACTCTTCACTCTCCTTATCACAGCCACTAAACACAATGCCCCAACTACTAGTGCTCTTCATATACCTCAAAATCCATTTAAGAGCATTCCAATGCTCCTTCCCAGGATCAGCCATATATCTGCTAGTTACTGAGATAGCATGGGCCAAATCTGGCCTAGTACAGATCATAGTGTACATGACACTTCCAACCACACTAGCATAAGGAATAGACTCCATCTCCCTTGCTTCTTGCATAGACTTAGGGGCCTGCTCCTTAGATAGTTTAAAACTCTGTGATAGAGGAGTTGAAGCAGCTTTGGCATTATCCATCTTGAACCTTATCAGAACCTTCTCAATATAATCAGTTTGAAATAGCCATAGTTTCTTAGAACCTCTGTCTCTCTCAATGTTAATCCCCAGGATCTTTCTTGCTTCACCCAGATCCTTCATTTCAAAACAAGACATTAGATCTGCCTTAACCTTATTCATCTCAGTCATAGATGGTCCAGCAAGGAGCATGTCATCCACATAAAGTAGTAGATAGGCAACTGGTGTACTCCCCTTCTTCTTTATGTAAATGCAGTCATCAAACTTTGATCTTACAAATCCAATACTCATCATTTGCTCATCAAATTTCCTGTTCCACTGCCTGGGACTTTGTTTTAACCCATAGAGACTTTTCTTCAACAAGCAGACCTTACTTTCCTCTCCAATCTTCACATACCCCTCAGGTTGCTCCATGAAAATAGTCTCTTCAAGGTCTCCATTGAGAAAAGCAGTCTTCACATCAAGCTGCTGTAACTCCCAATTGAATTTATTTACTACAGCCAGCAAGATCCTGATAGAGGTGTGCTTCACAAATGGAGCAAACACCTCATTAAAATCCACACCCTCCTGCTGTGTAAACCCTCTTGCCACCAACCGAGCCTTAAACTTAATTTTGGTCTTGTCAGTGGCTTCAACTTTCCTCTTAAACACCCACTTGCAGCTCACAGGTTTCCTTTCTTTCCCACCAGAACTTAGCTGAGATTTATCCACCAAAATCCATGTCTTATTCTTGAGTAAAGACTCAATTTCATCATTCATAGCTTCTATCCATCTTTCTCTGTCTTTACTCTTCATAGCTTCATTGTAAGTGAGAGGATCAGTAAGCTCAATATTCTCAGCAGCACACAATGCATAATAGACCTCATCAGAGTATTTCTTAGGAGGTCCCACATTTCTTTTGCCTTTATCTCTGGCAATCTGGTATTCCCTGGCAGGCTCAGATGTTGCTCCACCTTGACTAGAACCACCTTCATCCTCAGTCTCTGACTCACTCTCAGAGCCACTAGCTCCACCTTCACCCAAGCCACTAGACTCCACTCTGAAGAAGTCACTGTCATCTTCACAATGAGATAAGTCATTTTTTAGATAAGGCATGTGAGTTTCAGTGAACACCACATCCCTACTAATAATTACCTTCTGCTTTCCAGGCTCAATGCACCAGAGCCTATAACCTTTGACTCCCCTTTGATAACCAAGCATGACACACCTCAGTGCCCTAGCTTCAAGTTTACTTTGTCTAGCATGTGCAAATGCTGCACACCCAAACACCATGTACCTTGTGTAATCACTATGAGCTCCATACCACATAAAATCTGGAGTTTCTGACTTTATAGCTGTAGCAGGGCATTTGTTGATTAGAAAAGCAGCAGTATATACTGCCTCTCCCCAGAACTTGCTGCTCAAACCAGAGCCTAGAAGTAGAAACCTAACCCTCTCCATAATGGTTCTGTTCATTCTTTCTGCAACCCCATTTTGTTGGGGGTTGCAGGGGACTGTCCTGTGTCTCTTCATCCCTTTCTCTTTGCAAAACTGATCAAACTCAGAGGATAAAAATTCTAAGCCATTATCAGTCCTAAGGCACTTCACACTCTTGCCTTTCTCTAACTCCACCTCCTTGCACCATATTCTAAACTTAGAGAAAGTCTCTGACTTATCTTTCAAGATGTACACCCATAATTTTCTAGTGTAATCATCAATAATAGACAAGTAATATCTCCCTCCACCTACTGAATTTACAGGAGAGGGTCCCCAAAGATCACTATGAATATAATCAAGAGGGGAAGTAGATGAGTGTGTATCAGTTGGGTATGGAGCTTTCTTAGCTTTCCCCAGAATGCACTGCTCACAGGGATCCATCATCTTATAGCTACTCTCAGGAATCAGCCCCTTCTTCACTAGCTCTTTCATACTCCCTTCTACTGGATGGCCAAGTCTCATATGCCACAACCTTAAATTTCCATCAGAAGCTGCATAGCTTTCACCATCAACAGCCCTAGCAGTGAGATAGTAAAGAATGTGGTCTCTGTCAGCCTTCATGATTACTTGATCCCCTGATCTCACAAACATTTTTCCTTGATTTAACAAGATGTTGAAACCTTTCTGCTCCAACATCCCCAGAGAGATCAGATTTCTTCTCACCTCAGGGATAAACCTCACTTCAGTCAAGATCTTGATAGAGCCATCTTGGAGTCTCAGCTTCACATTTCCAACCCCTCTGATCTTACAAACATGATTATTTCCCAGTAGAACTGTTCCATCTGCCTCCTTGAGATCATGAAACCAGCTCTTGTTGGGGCACATGTGGAAGCTGCATCCAAAATCCATAATCCACCTCTGACTCACCCCTTTATCTACAACATTCAGGAGTTGAGCAGGAGGATCTACACCCTCTACACAATCAGAGGTGTTCTGACTCTTGCCCTCAGATGCTTGCTTCCTCTTCCAAGCAAAGCAATCCTTCTTTAAATGTCCAGGTTTCTTGCACCAATGGCATGACCTGGTTTCTTTCTGAGTATCAGATGGATCCCTTGGAATTTTCCTCAAACTTCTTCTTGAACTTAGGCTTCTTGAATTTCTTGACATTAAGAGCCTCTTGAGCTTGCACATCAGTGCCTTTACTGTTAGTCTTCTGAAGCTCCTTGGCCATAAGAGCTGAGTATACCTCGGTGTAAGTGATAGGCTTATCTCTGCCATAGATTATGGCATCACTCAGTTGATCATAGGAGCTAGGAAGAGCATTGAGTCTCAAGATAGCCTTATCTTCATCTGAAATCTTCACATCCACAGAGCCAAGATCATCAATAATCTTGTTGAACTCCTCTAACTGCTCTATGATCGATGGATGTACCTGCAGCAAAACTGTAGGAGTATAGCCTCTTCTTTAGGTAAAGTCTATTTGCTAGGGACTTAGCCAAATAGACTTCATCTAGTTTTTCCAGAATCCCCACAGCAGTCTTGCATTCTTGAACATCTCTGAGCACTTTGTCTCCCAGACACAAGATCACTGCACTGTGGGCTTTGAGTTGCATCTCTTCCATCTTTGCCTGGGACTTTTCATCAACAGCTGGAGCCTTTCCCTTCTCTGCAGGTGCAAGAACCGCAGCCAACCCTTGCTGAATCAACACAGCCTTCATTTTCATCTTCCATAGCCCATAATCATTTTTGCCCGTGAACTTCTCTGCATCTAGCCTTGCTGCCATCTTGAAAATCGCCTGGAACTTGGCTTCAAGAACTTCCCACAGACGGCGCCACTTGTTAGCTTAGCAAGACTCACACACCTTGATTATCTTACACACTCACTCGGTATGAACAATTACTCACACAGAGAACACACACTAGAATCTTGATGAAAATTGAGAGAGTTTTCTTGGAGAAAGAGATTCTCTTTTATTGACTAATCTGACTCTAAGATACAAGAATGTTAGCTATTTATAGCTGACACTAAAAGTGGTAACTGCCACTAACAAACAGAATCAAGAAACAAGAAAAAGAAGCCCAACGGCTACTTTCTAACAAACTAACTAACTCTCAAACGGCTAGTTTCTAACTCTTAATTTCTGCTTCATTTCTTCACATTCTAGAACCTGAGTGTGCATTCTATCTAACATAAATGGATAAGGTTAAAGCTCATTAATAAAAATAAATAATAAATAAAAGATCCACAAAAGCGTAAGATATTCCTTCTTTTCTTAAAATTTTTTATATCAATATAGAGAATTAAAATATCAATACAGTGACCTGATAATTTCAACATAAGTGCCCTAAAATTTCTACACAGATTTGTTGATATTGTACATGTATTATATTGAAATTTTTGATGGATTTATTGATATAAAATTAGTTTATCAACATATATAAAAATTGATATAAAAATTATAAAATTTCATCATCCGGTTATCTTCAGAACATATGTAATTAAGATTCCGTTAGAATCCTTATAATATTACCTTTAATTTGATGTATATGCTTTATAAAAAATAATTTAAATTGAGAGAGTTACATAAATTTAAAGTTTTAAGATGATTTTGAGTAAAGAAAAAATGATTAGTTTGATATTCATATATAAAAATTGATATTAAACTCTTTAAGCTTATTTAATAAATATTTAAATTTAAAACATTATTTATTTGATGTTATTTTAACCACTAAATCTTTTAATTTAATAATTAAAAATTCATCTTAATTTAGAATTATTAATTAACAATTGATCAAATACTCTCACTTCTTTCTCCGTCCAATGATCCATTTTGACTAGGACAGATTCTTGTAAGGAATTTCAATAGAAAAATATTAAGTGCTGGTTCTAATTTCTTGTTTTATTTGATTAAAAATGTGGTGGTGTGCAACTACTTGAATTGACACAATCCAGACCCCAATCAGATGGAATGCGCAAAACAAGATTTTATTCAATTATAAGGAAACTGTAGTGATAAAATAGAGTAGTAAGTATATTAGGATTTGATCTTTGCGTACTCAAGTAAAATAAAAAATACGTAAGACTTTTTCTGTCTAGATAATATCGTATATTTGAATGGACCGGAAGGATTGAGGGTAAATTAATTTTGGAGGAAAGATGTCACGTCCGCATCAAGGAAAGAAGGATAGAAAACACGATGGATCGCGACTAAGGGATTTTAAGCGGAAAAGAAAGGAGAAAACAACACAATTGACCATAGCTCGAAATAAAAGAGAATAGTTTGAATAAAATCAGAGTATCATTTCGACAATCAACAACTCAAAATGATTATTATCTCTCAACAATACTTCAAATCAAAGGAAAAGCAATTACTCAGCGGAAGCATTCGAGAGTAGAATAATGTCATGTATGAAAACACAACATATTCTGAATATTTGACAAACATCTTCTTCACTTTCATGCTCAACACTACCGCGCTCGTCACAACTCCATCTGCACATAAGGAAAACACATGCAAGGCTAAGTACTTGATGTACTCAGTGAGCATATGCCAAAACAATTTTATGAAAACACTTATGTCATGCCACCATTGAGTGACCTCAATGTTTTAATTTGAAAAGGCCCGAGACACTAAAATATTTCTTTAGGGTGCCGTGTAAGGTGGCACTTTCCGCGAGCACGAAAACCAGCCAACCCGTTTGATGACTCACGGTCCTCATCATGTATACTAGTCCGAGTAGGGACGCACCCTTGCTAGGACCCGAATTCGATTAAACTTATAGTAGAGACTCACTCTCCACTAAGAAATCATGAACATCATCATCTCAACAACCTCAACAACATGTGAAACGAGAATATGACCACAAACAGGTCCGGCCGATCCAAAAGATGGCTCACGATCCCCAATGGTGTACACCAGTGGCAGACGCAGGAATAAAGTTTGGCAGGGGCTTTACTAAAATTTCTTTTAAACTCTCTTTTGCTCTTAAAAAATAGTCTCGTTTTGCCATTTTTTGATATCTATTAGTCTCATTTCCAAAAATAGAAAGTTTCTTTCTCATATTTTTATTTACTTTACATTCTATCTCTTTTACTTTACCTATTTTTTCTCATACTCTCTTGACTTTATTAATTTCTCATCAAAACTCGTGTTATCCACAAATGAGACTACTTTTTTTTGCAATCATCTCTTATACTTTACTCTTTTCATCTATCTCACTTTATTCCCTCTCTTACTTTACTCTCTAAACTATAATTTTTAACACATCAATTTCTTAAATCATGTGTTCCCAAAAATTATTTCAACTACCTTGAGACGGATGATATAAAAAAATAATACAATTAACCCAACACAAGTTTTACAAAAATAATAATACATTTCAGGCTCTAGTTGTGTTTATTTTGCCGAAGCAATAAATATCTAATACATAAAAATGCATAATTATCTAGTACGTGGAGTGATCAATTGCTAACTCATCATTTAATTGTTAACTACAACTAATTTAAAGCCATAGGATTTTAGAAAATGTGTTGTCTACAATTTGTCACGTGTAATTTTTGTTTTTATTAATAAAATCATAAAAGATAATAAAAAACTCCAAATTAGGGTTTTTGATGAAAATGTCAATAGAGTGTTTCGAAAATATCAACACAATGCTTTGAGAATGTCAACACAATGCTTTAAGAATGTTAACCCATTGCTTATATTGACATTCTACATGTATTATATTGACAAATTTTATATAGTATGTTGACATTTCTGTTTGTACGAAAAAATTAAAATTTTTGAATTTTTTTTCAAATTTTGACGTCGGAACATATGCATGTAGGATATCGTTGGAATTCTTATGAAATTATCTTTAGTTTGATATATGTTATATGAACTTAAAGTTTTGGAATTTCTTTTAAAAGTTAGTTATAACTAAACATGTAGTTAATTAACATTAATACCCCTATTGATATTTTTTGGAATTAATCCTATGGTCTTATTGACGTTTTTCGTTGATTGTATTGACATTTAGAGATTAATGATCTAAGCCCTTAATTTGAATATCTAATGGCTATTATTTAATTGTAGTTAGCAATTAAGTTATGAGTTAGTAATATAACACTGATAAGTACATTGTGATTTTGTAAACTACTTCCTTCATTTCTTAAAAATAGAAATTATATCTTTCTAGTTTGTTTCTTAAGAATAGAAACTCTAGAAATTGAATCTCATAATTTTTTAATATTAATTTCGTTACTTTCTTTTTTTTTTACTAGACTAATTTTGATTAAAACTTGTATTATTTTTAAAGATTTTATTTTTAAAAAATTGGAGAGAATGACAAAAGAAAAAGAAAAAAAAAACTACCTCACCAATTACAATTATTTACACGTTGTAATTGTCGTTGAAATAAAACGTTAGTACTCCACCAAATTAGGAAGCAATTATTTACACGTTGTAATTGTCTAGGAAATATGTGAGATGAGATTGAGGATTCTTTCTTGCTGACACCAAGCTTACTGATCTCTCTCCATTTATATTCAAACCTTCGGTCTCTCTAATTCTTCACTCAAGTATCGGTTTCTCTCTGAATTGTGAAGTAGTGATAATTGAGAAGTTGGTTGAATGAGATGAAACGTGGGTGGGCTATGTATGTGTAGATAATCGATTTCATGGAATCATGGGAGGTAGAATCTGATTTGTTCTTGTAAATGCCAGATTTTGTGGAACAGAAATTGGGTGAGAGTAATGTCACGTGTAATTCTTGCATATTTAATGTGGGGTTGAAAAATTAATAAATCATTTGGGCTCATAACAATTTGATTTCAAATGGGCTAAAAAGCATAATTGCTCTAGGCCCAAAATGAAGTTGAAAAAGACTTCCAAAATTGGCTACGAAGAATTGGGCTTGATACAAATAAAGAAAAAGATTTTAGGCCTAATTCAATAATAAAAACTCTAGCCCATTCCATTAACATTGAAAAGAATTGAAGGCACAATTTTTTGCTACAGAAACGACGATCCTTCAAGAACAAATGAAAAGATAGAAAAAGTCGGGGTGTTACAAAATATGTATCCGCTATGTCCGTACAAAATATTCAGTCATAGTGTACTTCTTTCGCCGCTCTAGTTCATGTGTATATTTTCGACATAAGATTTAAGCCAATGATATTTACTGAGTTACATGCATCGGTAATAAACTAAACGAGAATAAAGTAAGAGTAATTAAATGTGTTGATAATTACCATAGGGGAAATTACTCAACTATAATGCGACAAACCAAAAAGAAATACTACTAAACATAGTAGTGCAGAGGGTAGAAAAATAACATTTGGGTAAACAAGTTGGTGGACTTGGTTTTTGTGAGGGTTCGGATTCTAATATAACTGACTGCGGAGGCGATGGTGAGAAACGGGCCACCAATGCGTCTTCTCCACTACGGGTGTAGCTGCGGCTAACAGTGATGGAGATGGTGTTCCCTCCCGAGGATCCAACGATGGGGTTGTAGTTCAATGACTTGACGGGCGGGAAATGGCCAAGGGCGTCTAGGGACATCTTGGAGTCCGCTAGGACGTCTCGTGCTACCGGCTACGGCCGCTTCATTGACTAGGGACAAGTCGAGGACGAGGAGGATAATGGAGGAGGAGAAGGAGGAGAAAGACATTGTCTTGGAACCCGGTGATGGAAATGAGAGTGGCTTTTGTTGTTTTGTAGAGTTCGGATAGGGACTTTTTATTAGTAATTTTGTGAAAAATTGGGTGGTGATGATTAAGGACTTATTGAGGGAACTTAGAATGTTGCAATTTATTGATTTGATGATCACGGTAATAAATTACTAATTGTGAGGTCATGTATTACAATAAAAGTAGTACTATATATCATTCAAAAGAAATTATTGATAATGACTAAATATCAATAATCCTTAAATGACATGTAGTGACGACTGACGAGGATCAATGTGGACAAAGGCCATAATATCGTATAATATTCATATCCAAGTGACATACAATTGGACGTAGTGTCGTAGGGGAAGAAAATAGCCAGGGGTGAGTCAAATTAACGAACTTTATTTTTGTCATATGTGTGAATGAACTTAAACTAAAATCACAAAAAAATATCTTGTTTAAAAAAGGGGTGAGTAGAAATAATTTTATTTATTTTTAGGAAAATAAATTTATGTCAACTTATACTCTTATTTGTTTTTCATAATATATTTTGACTAATATATTCTTATTTTAGTTTAGAAAAGATAAATCAATTAACAATAATAAAAATGGAAATCAAATTTATCAATGTGAATAAATTATGAATAAGTTGACGTATTAAATATGTGGGTTCAAAGTTAATTCTCATGGATAATAAATTTATAGTTACGATTGTATGAATCAAAACACATATTTCTGACATATATATAACTAGTACAGACTGTACAGTATATAATTATTGGAAGTTTTATGGTTCATAATGTACGTATGCATGTATAGATTATAGTACTACTTAGTTATTTAAAGATTGTAAATTATCTTGGCTTGGCCCAGTATAATCAATCCAATTTTATTTCCAGAGTTTCTTATCTCTCAAGTATTTATCTTATGATAGTTTTTAATAAATATTCCCCCACCTCTCCATGTTAATAGAGAAATTTTATTTTTGGCACTCATTTTGGAAAAATAATACGAATAATAAATAGTTAAAGTAGAGGAAAAGTAAAATAAGAGAGAGAATAATGTACATAAGACTATTCTCTACATTATTCTCTCGCTTACTCTATTCTTCTCCCGTTTAAGTATTATTTACTCCCTCCGTCCCATAAAAATATGAGCATATGATATGACAGGAGAATTAAGAAAAAATTGGTAAAGTAATACAAAGGAAAAAAAATGGTAGTTAAAGTATCATTAGTGGATAGTGGTAATACATTGGGATAACTTTTCATAAATGGAAATGCCTACATTTTTATGGGACCGACAAAAATGAATATACATATTTTTATGGGACGGAGGAAGTATTATTTTTCCAAAACGAATGCAAAAAATGAAATATTTCTATTAAAATGAAATGTTTTTATTAAATTAATTCTACATAATAATTGTAAAATGAAATTCAAATACCACATAAAGAAAAAAATAACGGCAATGTGAGTAAAATGTGTTACTATTTCAAAATTTATTGTACTAAATTATAAAAAATTGAAAATAATATGAATTACTACTAACTAAACCCTACTATGAAGACAATATGTTATAAAATTATGCCGAAAGTTTTGTCACTTTTGTGAGGCGACAGTTTAAAAAAGGGTAAAAGACAAAGAATAGAGAATAAGTTGGAATCAAATACAGTTGGCGGAGTTTAAATTTCGTTTTAATTTCAGGTTTGCGTAAATTCTCTCTACTAATTATACGCTTAAATATTAGTATTTAATTCATTTATTTTTTGATATATCGATTTTTTAGTTCGATTCGATTTTCGATTTCAATTTTTCCAGGTTGGATTTATGGGATAATTTGTGAGAAAGACTTCAATGGGCGCGCCCCCGCGCGCGTGCTTAATAAGGATGATTAATTAGAGAGATTAATAAGGTGATTAAGTTTTAATCAACATGAATTATTGCTATCAAATTCTGGAGCTCGGGGCGTATACGAGAGAGTAACTCTACTTATGTTCAATTCAATTTTAATTTTTTCAAATGTTGATTTTGTTTTTCGATTTAAAATCCCCGACTCTAAATCAAACGTTCGTTGTCTTTTTTTTTTATAGTAGTACTCCCTCCGTTCCATAGTAATAGAGACATTTCTTTTCGGCACGAAGATTAAGAAAAATTGTGTTAGGTGAGTTAAGTAAAGAAATAATAGAGTGAAAAATGAAAAAGGTAGAGAGATGAAGAGAGAAAAAAATAAGCTAGAGTAAAGTAGGTGTGGAAAAATGTGTTGACTTTTACTAAAAAGAAAAATGACTCTATTACTATGGAACGTACCAAAATGGCAAAATGACTTTATTATTATGGAACGGAGGGAGTATCTATTTACACTTTTCACTCACGAATTAGTTGTGAATGAAGCTTTGATTTGGGCAAAATTAAGACTCTTGATTTAGTTGTTTATGAGATTGTATACATGCACATGTATAAAGTATTCAACGTAACCAATCACATTCCTCTTCAAATTAGCACCTTATATCTATCTTATTAACACCTGCTATATTGCCACAGCCCACATGCTTAAAAAAAGTTACATGTTCATGACATAAGAATCCTGCATTTAGTTATTTTGCTATATATCATGACATAAGTGAGAGTCATCCAAACAATTACATGCTTAAAAAAAATTATAAACGGATTGAAGTACAGATGTCAGCACTCAGCACGGCATCGCGGTAAACTTGAGGGCACATGTTCAAATCTCGTCACTTGCTTGGAGGCTTTCGACCTTAATCTGTCATCCAAGCAATTACATGCTTTAAAAAAATTATAAACGGATTGAAGTACAGATGTCAGCGCGGAATCGTAGTAAACTTGAGGTCACATGTTCAAATCCCGCCACTTGCTGAGAGACTTTCGGCCTTAACCTGCAATTCGACTGAGCAGGATTAGTCGGATTTCACCAAACGGTTCGAAACACATGTGATAAAAAAAATGATGATTGCAAATAATTATATTCTCCGTCTATGAGAAATAGTCTCATTTTTTTATTTTGTGGCGTTCACAAAAATAGAAAGTTTATCCAAAATTATGAACATGATTCTATTAACTTATTATCTTATTTCTCGTAGTTTATCCCCTTTCTTCTTCCTTATTTTACTAATTTTTCATTAAGAATACGTGTTATCACCTGAATTTTCGTAGAACTATTTTGGGTAGACGAAGAGGGTGGTATCTATACATATATAAAAGGCGAGTTTTGGCCGTAATTTGATATATTTGAAAGTTATGGGGTGAATTTAAATTATTATAAAATATGTAACTCTCGTGAATATTTATTTAAATATTTTAATGCTTTGACTAATCTTTAAATAGGATAATGAGCATTTAACAAATTTTGTAACCTCTATTCTCTTAATTTTATAATTTATGATGTTTTAATTTCATGATTTCTCATATTCTAAT
>NC_062965.1:24927701-24986173 GCF_023119035.1 Salvia hispanica
TCTAATTGTAATAGATTAGGAATTCGATAAATTTGTATAATAGTACATTAGCGGACTTCGGAGATGTGTCGGACATTATACACTTTTATTTGGTGTTACTCTTTTAGTTTTACTTGAAATGTTCTTTTGAGAACGAAACAATTATTATCTAAAATTCCAAGATCGATTATTATAAACGATAAGGGCAGGTTTCGAATACTACAACGTTCACTTATTTTATTTGTCTATTTATTTATATATTTCTTTATTTATCTTTGGGCTAATAATAATAATAAGGTACGAAAGTTCGGGTTGTTACACAAATACAACTAAATTACAATTGCACACGAGAATTGAGAGGTATGGAGAGTAAGATTTTAAACATGAAGTATTATAAATTTCATAATTGATAAACATAATACTTCACCCGTCCCTTAAATTTTATCATGTTTTGAAAGAGTACGAGTTTTAAGAAATATATATAGAAAGTTGAGTAGGTTGAAAAAGTTAGTGGAATGTGCGTCATACTTTTATAATAAAATTTGAGTGAGAATGAGTTAGTGGAGTGTTGGGTCAACTACTAGAAATGATAAAAGTGAAAGATGTTAAGTTTTTGGGGACGGGCAAAAATAGAAATAGATGACAAATTTTTAGGAACTGAGGGAAGAGTAGAAAATTACATATTAATGTCTATTATGGCCAAAAATAAATGTCTCTGCATAATGTTTAATTTTACTGTTAAGCACAGTACAATTATAAAAATGATTTACATATAGCAACGTCGAAAAAAATAGCTAAAAATTAAAAGCAACCACACCTGATGAAATTAACGGGTGAAGATAAAACACCCAATATAGAATACTAGTAGTATGATTTTCTCATAAAAGCATTTCATTTATTTGAAAAAAAAAAACAGTCTAAATTAGTTACGAGAATATATAGATAGCCATATAGGTGCATAATCCTCTAATAAATCCATTTTTTCAAAATTCATCTTTATTCAATTTTTATAAATTAGTATTATAAAAAATCACTATAAATATTTGAATAAAAAATAGAATATTCTCGAATATAAGGAATGGCCCCTATCAAAAAAAAATCATGCATCCGTACTAGGAGTTTGAGTATGTGTTACTCTCTCATCGTCATTAAATGAAATTTTTTTAATCATTAAATATTTTATTCTATTTCTCTATTTTTGGTAATAGGATGTCTTCCTACTCAAAAGTCAAAACCCACTCCTCCCTTTGCATTAATTATATCAGTCAAATAAAATGGAATCCATTTTTTTCAATACCGTCGCCTAAAAAAACCATTAAATATCTTATCTATCTTACAAAAGGAAGGGTCCTCAATGTCGTTAAATTAAGCTGATTTATTTTAGGATTACAAATGTTTATTTAAGTCGTGTCTTTTTAATTATGTGATATTTATTTTTGTATATATCAATTTCGATATCTTTATAAAACAAGTAAAAGTTATTTTGACTCAGCCCTACTCTAAATAAGTTACTCGATATATTTTATGATTTGAGTTTTAAGATTCATTGATAAATATGAAAAAATTAAATAAATACTCGAGTTAAATAATTCGACTCAACCCCTATAGCTAATTTATGGAATATATAACTTTTCAATACAAATTAAATAAATACTCGAGTTAATTAATCTGACTCACCCCCTATAGCTAATTTATATACTCCATGTAACTTCACAATACTGGGAACCATATATGATACATCGACATTGATCCTCGTCACTATTATATTTGAGGTATATTGATATTGATATTGATATTGATATTGATATTGAGCCGTTGTCTTCATTACCTCAAATTTAGTATCGTGATCATCAAATAAATTGATAATTGCAACATTCGTTCCATTAATCATCAAATCAATCATCAGTATATAAGATCAAACTAGCTTAACCAAGCGAAATCCAAAAATTCGTCTTTCCACCTTGGTTCTAGCTAGTAACTTTAGATTTCAAGTCTAAGCATCCATTTTCATCTAAACCAACTCATTTTCATTTTCTTATAACAATGGTATAACCAACAAATTATAAGTAAAACTAAGCTGTAAAGTGAACTCATGTGAGATCCATTTTTTATATGTTAGTTTAATAATGATTGAGTGTACAAAAATTAGTGTAATGTGAATTTCATATATCAAAATTGAAAAAATAAAATAATTATTTAAATTGTGGATAATCTAAAATTATAAAATAGTCATTCAAATAGTGGATAGAAAGAGTATCAATCTGGTGAGTGATTAGTTTATTTCATGGAAGAGAGGATGCATACCCAATATCTCATCTCAATGCATTTTACGAGCTGATTGCGAATGGCGATCAGGTCACGAGGATCAGGAAAATTGTACAATCCAAAGAGGACTTTACATTTGAAGAAAATTGGTTAAATTGGAGTCTACTTTTGAAGCTAGCTGAGACTAAAAGAAATTGGTTACATTGGAGTCTACTGTTTGAAAGCTAGACTATTTGAAGCTAGCTGAGACCTAAAGAAATTGGTTATATTTAGAGTTTGTAAATTTCAGTCAAGACAGTGAGATATATATTATTTTGCTACTCCACTTTTGTTTCAATAGTTATTTCACCAGATCCGCACTCACAAAAGATAAGGACGGTTTACAAAATCAGCACAAGCTGCTGTCGACAAAATGCAGCTAATTTACTCTTGAAACGCATGGAGTTCATACTGTCCTATCAATGTCGGGTGCTATTTAATTAAAAGGGATGATTGATGCTCTATGATTTATGGGTATATACGAAAATGTAGATGTCTAATCACAACTTTTCTATTTTCCGCTATTATTTTATGATTGTTAAAACGAAAATAATATGATACTATTATATACTGACGTTATACGTCATTTATAATTATGACCCTTATGATTATATATTGATAATTTTATATTCCAATTTTAAAAATTATAGTAAAATATATCAGAATTTAGAAGTGAAGTGATTTATAGGGCTGGGGAAAAATACCGAAATATCGAAATACCGGCCTTATCGTACCGAAAAAATACCGAAAATACCGAATTTTCGGTATACCGTGACTTACGGTACGGTATGATACCTTACCGAAAAATTCCGGTAAGGTAACGGTATGAATTTTCAAATATCGCGGTATACCGCTGCATACCGAAATTCGGTATATACCGTAAATTAAGGTATATACCACAAAAATATAAACACAATTATATATAAAATATATTTTATATATTTTTAAATTATAAAATCTATTGTGAAATATAAATATAATTATGAATAAATTATATTTAATTTATTTTTAAAATTATAAAATATAAATAATATTCTAAAAACTCTAATTTTCTATTTTAATTGATGTTGAAAGTGAGGTATACCGCAAAAGTAAGGTATACTGAACTTCAGTACGGTATATCGAAAATGAGGTACGGTATCGGTATGAAAATTCGTTATATCGAAAATAAGGTATACCGAAGTTTGGTATGCCGAAAACTTTGGTAAGGTAAAGGTATGACTTTTACGCATACCGTATTTACGATAAGGTATACGGTATGATGATTTCGGTAAGGTATACCGTACCTACCCACCCCTAGTGATTTACATTGTTTAAAAGTTTGCCTAGCCTACAAACTTTGACTTTGTAAAGTACCTCAAAATTTTCTTTTCCATTTAAATATATAAGTGGGCTATGCAGAGGGTGTCGGAGACTCAGGCAATTTGGCCGAACTCCGTTATCAAAGTTTCGGGTGTGTTCTTTCTTTATTATTTATTTTCTTTCGTATTATATTTATTGTTGGATTGGTGTTTTAATATTGTCATTAATACACTGACTGATCATTTCTGTTAGGAATTTGGTATTTAATAGGGACAGTATCCCCTTGTCCAGCAAATTTATTTGGAATAGTAATTTTACCGAGTAGACTCCATTGAGTTAACTCTAAAACTACTGAATCGGTTCATTTCACTATTTAAGAGAAAATTACTCGGTTTTCTCCACATAATTCATGCACTATTATTGGCAAGACCGATACAAATACAATTCGTCGAAAATGTAAGATGTATTACCAGTTCTAGTGTTGATGGAGTTATACAAAGAGCAAAGATGAAGCGGAAAGGCAGATACTAAATTACCAAAATGGAGTATCTTAAGGATCACCAAAAAAGGCCAAAACACCTTTTCTAAGAGTGGGAAAAAGTGGACTCCACACAGATTAAGAGATTCCATAAATCACTAAACTGTGAGGTTCCACAAATCTCCACCGCCCAAACTTTGACGAGATATACATTTAAAACCGTCACAAAGGCCGATTAATTTACAGTCATTCCAAACTCTATAAAACAAGCCCATTGATCGGTTACTCTCATTTCCATCACCAAAACTCAAGAAATGGCAACCTTCTTCTCCACCGCCTTCCTCCTCCTCCTCCTCCTCCTCCTCACCGGGGCAGCTGCAGCGCGGGTCGTCCCCCAAGATGTCCGCGGCCATTTCATGCACCGCAGCTCACCACCGCCACCGCCACCGCCATCGGTTGTAATACCCAACAAATTGGAGCCCCGACAAAAACCACGTCCGCCGACTTGTTTGCCCAGATGCTAATTGGGTATTTAATCCTTCTTTTTCTCAGTGCCTAATTTGTGTCCCAATCGTCAGGCCGTTTCTACGCTCCACGTTGAATCATGGATGCCCGCTCGTCTCCATCGCCGCTGTCGTACCTGCATTGTTACTTTGATTCAGTTAATTGTTTATTCCCTCGGATTTTATAGTACTAGTTTATTGTTGATTTTAATGAATATCTCTCTGTTTTTGACTACTCAGTTTTCTCCATATTTAACTACTCTCTGTTACCTCATTTCAGTTGTAAATCTTGGCATGTATTGCTTGATACAAGATCTGAATATATATTAAAAATAGAAGTAACGAATGTTTTGATCCCTAAATATCATGCACAAACTTAACAAACTAATGGCCAAATTCATATACTCACGTGGTATGAGACACTATGCGCCCCCACGTTGGTGGTAGAAGAGGCTCTGAAATCATCGTCACTAGTTTTCTTTTTAGTCCGCTCATCATTATTACTAGAGTTTTCTTTTTAGTCCATCTGCCATTACTAATCACAAGTATTCTTTTTAGTCCGTCCCTCATCATTAATGGTGTTTTCTTTTTAGTTCATCTGCTATTAATGGTCGCTAGTTACTTTTTTTCGTCTATCAATATTTATCACACTTTACATTTCACTGCTTTTAGTAATGAATCTCATATTCCACTAATTCATCTCACTCATATTGATAAATTATTACGTAAAAATAGGACTTATATTCACCTAAGTTTTTAAATCCACTTTACACTATATTTCTTGAATTAATTTAGGACAACTAATGGCATCAGAGAGTAACATTCATTGCAGTTATAATTTATACTCTATATCAATATTTTTTAATCGAATTTTTTTACTGCACAAGTTCCAATTTTAGTGTAATTAGTTGTGATAATTACCTATTGTCTGTTTTCAAAAAGATTAGCAAAAATCAAATAACTCAACTAATAAAATAAAATTTTATTCTCTGACTAAATATGAATTTAATAAATTATATTAATTCCAAATTAATGTATAAAACAAACATTTAATATTACTGTATTATTCAAAATAGTAATACTAAATTAAAATTTATTAATTTAATTAATAAATTAGTTTTGTTATTGATATTTATATAATTAATTCAAAATTAATGTATAATGTTTTTTTATTGCCAACAATGGGCTGTTATAAACAGATGAATGAAGTAAATAAAGCTGCAGCCCATGAAAAACAATTAACAGTCTAGCTGCTACCCCTAAGAAGAGAAAGGAAAATGGCCCATTTGTATGTATTCAGAATAGAAATGGCCCACTGGTTTTGCATTTCAATTTCTTGCACATATTTGGGTGTCCAATTTCCAAAGTTCCCAATAGCATGACTTTAAAGATTAGATAGTACTACAGTACATTTTAACCTATATATAGACTTTATTCTACTTAATAGTGTCAATTTCGAGTCAACAATAATATAGGTAGGCAACTCATTTTTCTGGAATCAAATTAAGCATAACATGATCGTTAAGGGTATTCACATCATATAGATAATCTCTTAAATCTTAAACATTTAATATTTTTCCGAGAGCTTATCTTTATTTTTGCATCCAAGTACACCCAAAAATCACTTCAATATTTCGAGCACTTAAGTTATTGGCACTTATTATTTACAATTTTCATTTTCAATATAACATTATCAAAGTATGTAGATTTCAGTAATTAAACTAAATAACATAATTTTTAAAATAAAAATTACTGTACATAAATTTTTTAAAAACACGAAACATGATTTTAAAGAATAAAAAACCAACACTTTGGTAATTGGGCCTTTAGGGTAGCAATAAACATCTTTTATTCTTCGATAAGCACTTGAAAATCCTTTGATATATATCTGAGATTTGGATGGAGTTGGACTCTAGTGCTTTGGGGAGTTGGCAATGAACCAATTTCTCAAGAATAGCAGTAGTTGTGCTTCGATTAAGAAGCAATTGGAAAATAAGTTAGACCGAATGGTGTGGTCGAAATACAATTTATGTGAATAGATTCCAAGACTTCGAAAAAATCGAAACCATGTGATTAAATTTCAAAGTCAAGGTAGTATGAGACTGAAGAAATAACTGACTGAAATACAATTTTATGGCATTGTGCTGAAATTTTAATTTTATGATTGTCTAGTAGAGTGTTCTTAATTTAAGCTAGGTTTTATATTAAATATAATCAAAATAGTGAAATATAAAATTCGCTTCGAATTTTTCTCATTATTGATAATGTGAAATCTATATATGCAAAATATAATATGCTGTGTATTGCATAATGATACACTAGTTTTATTATAGTCCTTTCTCGTCTTCATTAAAAATAATCCATTTTCTTTTTATATATGTCTCTATCAAGATTATTATTACTAAAAATAGAAACACATTTATCTCTACTTTATTCTGTATTATTTTATTCTCTATACTAAGGAATGAGATCCGCTGCTGTGAAGGGGTGTACAGCAGGGGTGTTGTCCCTCATACCCCAATATTTTATTCATCAAATAATGTTTTAAAAAAGTTTTAAAAAAGTTATAAAATAATGGGGTGTGAGAGATAACACCCTCGTGTTGTGCACCCCTCCCTAGCAGGGGATCCCAGCCTCTTCACTTAACAATTAACACACAAACTAAAGATGCATAAAATCCAGTGCCGACCAAGAAATGGATTATCTTCCTTGGGACAAAAGTAGTAATAAAATGTGGGTGAAATAAGGATACTGAAGCTCACTTACTATTTATAGTAAAAGTGAACTGAAATTCTAATTACGTATGGACCGAAATGGTAAATCGAGATTCTGATAGCCTTAAATCTATAATAAAGTTCATTTTCTTAACACGCCTTAACTGGTATTGATAGACATTTCTTGAACCGTAGCTCATTTATTTTCACTCTATACCCATTTCTTCTGCAATTTTCAACTCCTTATGGAAAAATCATTCTATGGAAATATTAATTAGCATTTCGTCAGTAATTTGTTTGGATTGAATTTTATATTTAGAAATAAAATTTAAAAAGAAAGTGCTCTCTCAATGATGGGACTTTATCGCTGTTTTGGAAGTCATTTTTGTAACCTGTCGTGTGAAAGCATTTCAGATTTTATACCTAAAGTTGAATATACAAGTATATTTAATGGTTTTAGAAGAAAAGTAATTTATCAAAGAAATGTATTTAATGTTTTTCAGAAGATAGTATAGTAATTTATATTCAATTGTTTTATTTCTTCTTATTTTATTATAATTCATAGTAGCAGTATTAAATAATTTTAAATCAATACAAGAAATTTTAAAAAGGGAATAGATGATTAATTTCATGGGATTCGAATTATAATCTCACAGTACAAACTGTAATACTCCACGAGAAAATGACAAACCAGAAATAATCTAATCTACGATTATGATAACGTCATATTCACAACTTACACATTTCAAAGTTTTTTTTTTTTTTTTTTTTTTTTTTTTTCATATCTCAAAGATAGTGACTTGATAAAATGTAAATGTGGGCCAAAAAGTGTGGAATTAGAAAATGACAGAAAGGAAGAAAATTAAAATATGGACCAAATCACCTCTGCAATATACACTCCTATTGAATCCTCCCAATCATATACTCATACGAATGTCTCCCTTTTTTTTCCCTCTTCTTTCCTCCTCCTCGTCTCGTTCCAGGCCAACAAGGTGGATGATTTATGACGACGATTTCATAGTCATCAATCAGGTATCCACGGATACCTGATTTGACGAGCCTATAAAGTCCTATTTGTACAATTAATTTTACGAGAGAGAAAAGCACTCTCCGAAAATGTGGGTCCAAAACTCCTTTCATTACACATAATGTAGCAAAAATGCATTGCTACCACTCTCTTTTTCACCCTTTTCTTATCATCAAACCAAAATTATATACATTTCCTACAAAAGATTAGAATCTTGCCCAAATTTTCTTTTATAAAATCCGCTTTCGGCCTTCCCATCCATCCAACTCTCACATCTCCTCGTAAAAATGCCACCCAAGCAAATGCTTTCGCCCTCATTCCTCTTCCTCTTCCTCTTCTTGATCTTCACCTCGTCCATGGCCAACGAGGCAGCCAGAGTCCCAATGGAGTCCAACATGGCACCTGAGAATGGCGCCATCCGCAACTACATCCCGGATTCAGACAACATGTTGGTGTCCCGCCCTCCACCACTGCCTAAGCATGGTACGCAGAAGACAAAACTGATCACTCTTCAATTTCTACATATTTTGTACGGATGAGTTTTACGTAATTGAATATATATTATCTTCTCCTTTTACAGCGATCGTGACATACGGCGGCCCAAAATCGCCGTCGCTGGTAACAGTGCAAGAATTGGACACCCCAGCGAAGCCACATCCCCCGACTTGCTTTCCCCAGTGTTAGATTTGAGCTGTGTTTTCGAAATATTTGCTGGTTTTGATGTTGCACGACTGTTTTTACTTTTCAAGTTAGTTTGCTGTTTTGGTATACGTATTATGTTATGAATACTGTTTAATTAAGGCAAATTCTTGATGTTGACATATAAAAGTACTACCACTTCTACAGTTCTACTTCTATCTATGAAAACAGAGATTTAAGAGCATCCGCAATGGTGCATAGGCCAGCCATAGGCCAGCCATTCTCTCCTCTGCCACGTCAGCAACACTAAAAAAACCACCTGCCACGTCAGATTTAGGCCAGCCATAGGCCAGCCATAGGCCAGCCGCAATAAAAACAATTCAAAATATACTACATTTACGGAATTAAAATTACGATTAAAATACGGAATTAAATTTAGACACGTGTACGGGAAAATTCATTAATTGCATTTTAAAAAGTTACATAGATAAAAAAAAAAGTACATGCATAATAAAGAAAAAAACTATCGTCGTGCAGTCCTCCGTGCCCACAACTCTTCAATTATATCCTTTTGGAGTTGAATATGAGCATCCACTTGGCGCATGCTGGCAAATTCCTTGAGTCGGTCGGCTTCATCGAGGGGTACCCCCCTGTCGTACACTAGGGGTGGCCGTTCCGTGGCTTGGACCGGCTTCATCGTCACCGACCCAACTAGTCAGCTTGTACGCCTTCGTCTTCGACGATCATGTTGTGCGTGATAATGCAGGCGTACATTATCTCGGAAACGCATCCGACATCCCACAAACGCGTTGGGCCCTTGATTGCCGCCCATCGAGACCGGAGCACACCAAATGCGCGCTCCACGTCCTTGCGCGCCGACTCTGTCGTTGCGCAAAGTAGGCCTTCTTTTCATCACTTGTTTGTCGGATCGTCTTCACAAAGACCGGCCACCGAGGGTATATCCCATCCGCCAAGTAGTAGCTCATATCATGCCGGTTGCCGTTGGCCACCAGCCGCATCGTGCCTGAAGCGGAAACACATATATTGACGCTCCAATGCCCTAACGATGCGCATAAACAACTCCCTGCGCATTCTCGAAACGCCGCCGGAACATGTTGGCGGGAAACCGCGGGTACTCTGCAAAGTAGTCGTCGTACAGGCCGCTGATGTGCAGCTACGTGATCCCGATCCCAATCACTGCTCGGTGGTGGACAACTCGTGGAGGAGGGCGAGGTATCGCCTGCTGTTCCACCATACGCATGTACCGCTCCATCCCGCGGTTCATGTAGGCCTCCATAGCCCTCGTTCATCCTCCGTTCGTACTCCTCGGGATCCCCACCACTACCGCTACCGCTACCACCCGCGTGATCCATCGCTCGATGATGCTCTTGTGAGACAGAAAGTTAGAGAGAGAGAAAACTCGTTAAAACAAGTGGTGCAAATGAAAATGAAACGAAAATCGCGTTTATATATGATTTTAAAAAAAAAAAAAAAAAAAAATCGGCGCTGGCCGATCGGGCCTCCACAATGGCGGCTAGCCGATCGGCTAGCGTTTCGGCCAGCGACGAGCGATCGGCGAGCCCACGCCGATCCGCTCGCCGATTTTGCGCTGGCCGATTGCAATGGTTCGGCTAGCCGATCGGCCAGCGCGACGAATCGGCTAGCCGGTCGCTAGCCGACCATTGCGGATGCTCTAATAATTGAGAAAATTTTCTATGTTTATATATATGACTCTCAACTCTTGAAAGCTTATTTAATTAGTTCATTAGCACTCCCTCCGTTATTATCACTCTTTTCCATTTCTGTCCATCCCTCAATAATTGTCATACTTCATTTTTACCATAAATGGTAAGTAGGTCACACATTTCATTAACTCACTTCACTCACATTTTATTATAAAACTAATATAAAAATGTGGATCCCACATTCTACTAAATTTTTCAACCAACTTTTCTTTATATTTTTTAAAACCTGTGCCCAGTCAAAGAGTGACAATTAATCGGGGAGGGGGGGAGTATTTTAGAATTTAAATATCACATGATTTTTTACTATATAAAAAATATAATATACGTCAATAATAATAATTAAAGAATACACTTTACATTTATAGAAATTATTACTATAAATATTTGCGTATTTTTATTAACACACTACATATAAAATAAATAAACTACAAAATAAATTATAGTAACAAAAACTGGTGCATTAAACATAGTATTATGAAAAAATCACCAAGTCACTTCATGGGACAGTGGGAGTACAAAAAATTATGTAGTTATCACGGAATGAGATCCCCTGCTGTGCAAAATGCCACAACAGGGGGTGCTGTGGTGATCTTCACCATTAATTAATTTCATATACTTATTGTTAACTGCTACTTATTTGGTAAATAGGTCTCCTTTTGTGCCTCTGGTTGGTCAGTGTCCTGAGTATGTGTTCTATGGCAAGCCTCTTGTTTTTTCTCACCTAAGGGTCTTTGGCTGTACTGCTTTTGTGCATAATAAGTCTGATAAACTTGAGCCTAGATCTAGGAAAGGTGTTTTTCTAGGTTATCCTGAAGGTGTCAAAGGGTATAGAGTCTGGCTAAGGGATGAACCTGGGTTCAAGGTCATAATAAGTAGGAATGTGGTCTTCAATGAAGATGAATTCCCCTGCTTAAGGCTGACATTGAGCCCAGATCCTATAGATGTGGACAATGAACCTCTTACTGAGGTGGAGTCCACAGATACACTCACTGGAGTGGAGCATCCTAGTGGTGCTCCAAGTGAGGTGGAGCAGCCATTTTGGAACACTTATCCAGTCTATACTCCTAATGAGACACTTGATGAAGGAACACCAAATGTGCTGCATAATAACCCTGCCCAAAATGTTGTTGACAATATGCACAACTTGCATGATAGTCCTGTTAGGAGATCTCCTCCTGTTCCTGTTCAGAATGTGATTAATAGCCCTAGTGGCATTCAAAATGCTATTGATAATACTAACTTGCAGGATTATGTGTTATCTAGAGATAGAACTAGAAGGGTAAATGTTGGTAAACCTTCTAGATATGATGGTTTTGTTGGTTTAGTTGCTCTGATTAATTTGGCTTTCAATGTTTATGAATCTGATGGTGATGAGCCTCAAACCTATAAGCAGGCTACTAAATCTAAATTCTGGAGTCAGTGGCATAATGCCATGATGGAGGAGATGCATTCTCTGAAAATTAATTTTACTTGGATCCTTGTACCTTTGCCTCCTGGTGCATCTGTGGTTGATTGCAGGTGGCTATATAAACTGAAAAATGAAGTGGAGGGCCTTAGGTACAAGGCCAGGTTGGTGGCAAAAGGCTTTACTCAACAAGAGGGGGTGGATTACACAGAAATCTTTGCCCCTGTGGTTAAATTCACAACTGTTAGAATGATGTTGGCTTTGTGTGCTCATTTTAATTGGGAATTGAAACAGATGGATGTTAAAACTGCTTTCTTACATGGTGATCTTGATAAGCCCATTTACATGAAACAGCCTGAGGGCTTTGTTGATCCCAAGTTTCCCAATCATGTGTGCTTGTTGAAAAAGGCTCTTTATGGTTTAAAACAGTCACCTAGGCAGTGGAAGATCAAGTTTAATACATGTATGCAAAAGTTAGGTTTTGTTAGAAGTACCTTTGATGCTTGCTTGTATGTGAAGAACCTTGACTCTGTGCCTGTGTTTCTGCTTTTATATGTTGATGATATGCTTATAATGGGTCCTTGTTTGAAAACCATTAAGGGTGTGCAAGCTGCTTTGAGTGAGAATTTTGATATGAAGGATCTAGGTGATGCTTAGAAAATCTTAGGGATCAATATCTATAGAGATAGAGATACATCCACCCTTGTGTTGCATCAAGAACCTTATGTGTACAAAATTCTGAAAAAGTTCAACATGTTTGATGCTAAGCCTACTTCTGTGCCTTTAGCTGCCCATTTTATGTTGAGTAAAGATCTATGCCCTAAGTCTCAATCTGAAATTGATGCTATGAAGAGAATTCCCTATGCTAATGCTATTGGATCTGTTATGTACTTGATGGTTAGCACTAGGCCTGATATTGCCTATGCTGTATCATGCCTTAGTAGATACATGTCTAATCCAGGTCCTGTTCATTGGGAAGCTTTGAAATGGCTTCTTAGATACTTGAAGCAAACTGCTAAGTATGGTTTATGCTATTCTAAATGTGATGATGGTGTCTTACTAACTGGTTTTGTGGATTCCAATTATGCTAATGACAGAGATAAGAGGAAGTCAACAACCTCCTATGTATTTTCAGTGTGTAGGTCTTGCATAAGTTGGAAATCACAGCTGCAGCACATTGTGGCCTTGTCCACCACTGAGTCAGAGTATATTGCCATCACTGAGGCAATGAAAGAGGCTGTATGGTTAAAGGGAGTACTTTCTGAACTCAAGTTTGTGAAATCCTCTCCTGTGTTGTTCTCTGATTCTCAATCTGCTATTCAGTTATGTAAAAACCCTGTTTTTCATGATAGAACAAAGCATATAGATGTAAGGTTTCATTACATTAGGGATATTGTAGAAAAAGGTGAAGTGTTTCTTCATAAAGTGCATACTGATAAAAACCCAGCTGACATGGGGACTAAGCCCTTACCTTTAGAAAAACTACTTTTCTGCATTAAATTTTTGCACTTTGATCTAGGATAGGTTGCATGTCCCGGGGGAAAGACCTCAGCCACCTTATCTGCTGTGGTAAGGGTGGTAGGTGGCTGGAGGCATGAAGTCCTTTAGACTAATGGGTGTCAGCCCCTCTGGTGTCTAAAGGCAACCTGGTAGCTCCCAAGATGCTTGTGGACTTAGTCCTTTGGTGCTGAGGGATCTGCCTTGTAGGCTATGATGAGAATACCTTAGCCCACAACACTTGATTGGTTTCCTAGAATAAAAGTCCAAGGTGGAGTATGTTGGATATTTGATGGACTCTTATTGGGCTGTGATTATTTGTTTAGCCCGGATGTTATTAATTGGGCTGAGCCCAATAACTTAGCCCCTCTCACCAGATGCTGCCACGTGTCCTCTCCTTGGATGATTGCTTCCTGACCGTTGGATGTAGGGTTGAGAGTGTTATGTGTGTGTTGGCTTGTTGAGCTGTTTCATAATTCACGTTCTCTCTCTTTCTCTTCCTTGTGACTGATATCTTCTCTCTCTTCTCTCCACTCTTCTCCGGTGTTCTTCCGGCCATCTCTTGGTGATCTTCCATGGTTCTTTGAGTGTAAGATCTATTGTGAGTGCTTGTGTGAAGCAATCTCTTCGATTGCTTGGTTCTGGAGAAGTTGTAGGGTTTGTGAGAATTTGTAGATCGTGAGTGGAGGATTTGTTCGGTGGATCTTGATCTGGTGTGAGGGGCTTTCACGGTGGAGGTATTGGTGGTCTGAGGGTTAACTCTATCCAATCCATTGGTGCTCCCTTGGATCTAAGTTCTGGAAGAATAGATCTGTGTAGGTTGTGGCGGGTTCTGAGCCAAGTTTCTCGGATCTCTTGTTCTTACTCTTTGGTGTTCAGTTGATAACTTGTGTTTAGATCCGAGAGGATCTCTCGTAGTAGTACTAACTTGTTCCTTGAGTGTGCAGGTACATTTTGAGTACGATTGAAGCTGGAGTGATAGCTTCAAGATCTTGTAATAGTTAGAACTAGATTCTTGTAATCTTAGTTTGTATTACTTGTTAAAATCAGCCGCGTGGGTGAGAGTTTGGCTGAGCTCTCTTGTACAAGAACAAAGAGTTCTCGGTAATTAGTGAACCTAGACTAATCTGATCCCTACAGTGGTATCAGAGCCCTGGTTCAGGGCTGGGCTTGTGTGGCTCGGGGTTCGGTGGTTGCGCTTGCAAGTTCTCCGATGTCTCTGCGTGAGCTCGACCAAGACCTGTGGTGACCGGTGGACCTGTAACATGAGGCACACATGTGGTCTTGGTCTGGTGGTCTTGGTTTGAGGGGAGGATTGAAAGGGAGCAAACCATATCCCAAATCGGAGAATAGACAAGACTTGCAAGTGTATAAATGGGCTACCCCTACTCCATTAGTATGAGGCCTTTTGGGGAGTATCCCCAAGAGCAAAACCGTGAGGGCTTTGCCCAAAGCGGACAATATCATACTAATGTGGAGTTCGGGTGTGCGCCACCGGGACCCAACACTTATAATATATTTTTTCATTTTACAAATGAAGGGTTTGATTCACCAGAGCATCCCCTGCTGTGGCATTTTACACAGCAGGGATCTAGTTATCACATATAGATCCAAACTTTTCATCTGCCTAGAAAACTTTTTCATTTTTTATTTTCCCATTGGAAAATTGAAAGGGGAATTAAAAGGTTTCAATTAGTGCCACAATCTCCTAACTCGAAGGTAAAAACTTTCAATTTTCTCATTTATCGCATTTAGCCATTTAGGTGTAAGATGAGAGTAGCTCCACCTGAATAGGGTAAGCAAGAACAGCATTATTAGTTGTGTGTGAGAGAGAGAGAGAGACGGATGATGAGGCATAATTGTGTCAAAAGCTAGCTGCCTTTGACAAACAACACCAATCGATTTTTTAGTTCGAGAAGCAATTAATAATTTGTCATTAAGCTGATAAAGAGATAAGTCATTACACTAAATTGCATTTTAGTGATTTTGAATATGTTTCCACATGAATTAACTAAAAAGCCCATTTTAATAAACTCTCCATTGATTGATGAAATCAAGGCTACATGTCACATTTGATTATTGGCTTAAGGTCGTGTGATTAAGACATATGTCATTATTATCATTTCATCACCCCGACTCACATTTTTGTTACTCTTAAAGTATCTGTATATTATATCCAATATTTGATTTATTAAGATGTGTGAAATATACAAAGATGTTATGTACTGTGTTTTTATCTAAAAAAATAGCAAATGTACAAATTTTCTTACGGCAATCCACGTCACAACTATGACCACTTAAATGAAGGAGAAACATTTTACCAATCAAATGTCGCTTTTATCATAGAATTGATTTACATGAACATGTATCCCCTAAATATCAATATTTTAGGATCTTGTCTATTCCAATACGAGAGATTTCGACCAAAATTTTCCTATAAAAACCGCATTTGGAAACCCTTTTCCCACTCATACTCATTCCTCCTCATCCAAATGCCATCCAAACAAATTATTCCCTTCTTCTTCCTCCTCCTCCTCCTCGTCCTCGCCTCGTTACATGTGAACGAGGCGGCCAGAGTGCGGGTCGTCCCTCCAGAGAAAGACGTCACCCCCATCCCCAATGCAGACAACACATTGGTAACTGTACAAGCATTGGGCACTCCAGCGAAGCCGGGACCTCCCTCTTGTTCTCCCAAGTGTTAATCTTCTATTCTGTTATGTTAGAAGTTGTTTGCTGGTTTTGATGTTGAAGTTGTTTACTGTTTTGAGTTGGCTTGTTTTGGGTCAAGTTGCATGACTCATGTTCAACTTGTTTTCCTTGTGTTGATGTATTACGTTTGCTTCGACTGTGTTACGAACACACCAGATGACACACCAGATGAGGTGGAGTTGGTGACACCATCGGAAGACGTGCTGGAGCAGACACCATCAACGGCAGAGGAGTCAAGCGGGGGGAGTCGGAGGAAGCGGAGAAGGAAGAGACGCCGAAGGTGATCGCGGAGGGAAGAAAGCTACGTCCAAGGGAGCAGCTTAAGCCTCCGAATCGCCTCCACGATTTCGTCGCCAAATAGGCAGTACACTTCTTTTATTTTTGCTGATTGTTGCTTATGAGTCGAATATTTGTTTTTTCCTTTTTTTAAATATTTGGTTTTGTATTTAATTGAGCGTATTATAAGCTCCGTCGGGTTTTCTTTGTTGGTTCTTTCCCGATGTAGGACTAGGTCGAACCAACCCTAGGGTCCTAGAATTATAAATAGGGCATTCATTAATTTCCCTACTCAATTAATGAAGTAATATTTTGCCCACATAAACTTGCGCAATACACAAACACAAAACTTCCACGCTGCCGACGGAAATCTCTTCCGCGCCAGCCTCCTCTGTTTTGTTTCAGCCGCCGATCCCAAGCTTAGGGACGCCGGATTCGTGTGTTGTTGGTTTCGTGACAGGAATTCTTCGATAAGAGAAACGTTAGCTTAACAGACTGATACATCATTTACACTGAATAAACAGGACACTGGATAAGGGATATTAGTCCTTAAAATCATGTACTTTTGCTCATTTTGGTATTTTCTACGAATTTTAAATTTGGTATAAAATATCATAAACTTTACATTTCGTATGTTAATTTCTGACCCAACTTAAATAAGATATTTTCGGCAAAATTATTACACATGGACAACCGTGAAAGTTTTATTTAGGAGTATGATATTTTGGACTACTTTTTAAGTTTGTGGCAAATAAGATAAAAAAAACCCACGTTGATTAGTTGGGTCAGGAATGATAAATAAAACCACATATGTTAGTCAGATATGGATATTGACTCATGGTGGAAAATAATACACGGAATATAAAGTTTAGTAACATTTTAGACCAAGTTCATGGGAAATACTAGAATTAGGTCAAAGTTCTTGGTTTTAGAGACCAATATCCTTACGAAAAATATATACTCCAATTATTGGAGTGATCTATAAAAAAGTCTCTTGATAATGTGGATTGAACATTTCCAATACTTACAATAAAAGTATATCACCAGAGGTATTTCCAATACTTACAATAAAAGTATATCACCAGAGGTATCTGAATAAAGACATAATTACATATGAGGTATTTTCATTATTTTGGGTCTTTGAATAAAAATGCGACAAGATTGTGATGATGACACAAATAGTAAGACTAAAATTCCCTCGTGGAATAAAATGTGAGTTGAATTAGTTAGTGAAATATGAGGCATACGTACTATTTATAGTAAAATTAAATCAATACTCTTAATTGCATGGATCAAAATAGCAAATTGGGACTCTAAGGAGTAGTAAACAAATAGAGTATTTTTAAAACCAAGGACAAAAATATGCAAACTATATACATTGCCCATAAACTTCTTAATTTTTAGTTCTTTCAAATCATTGAATTGCTGATTTAACAATGTCTAACTATGATTTTATTTCGTATAGTTCTAATTATGAAATGACTGCCAACACATCAGATTATAAAAATGACATAAATTTTATGTGTAAAGTCTCTCTCATTCAATTTCTATTGATAGTTGAAAATTTGAAATTGTGTAGTTCAAAGTGGGTCACTCTACATATCTCCTGAGGTGGTTAGAGATCAAGTTATAAGTATAAAAACTAATCATGTAGTATAAATTCCAAGCAATGGATGTTGTCGGACATGAAAGAAGTCAACTATTTATGTACTAACTAAATTTTTTAACCTTTCGTTGCAGAATTTTCCGATTCTCTCAATTTTAGTATAATTGTTTAAGATCAACGTACAATTTAATTTAACAAATTAAGAAGTGTTAGATATCGATCATAATGTTTTAATGGGACCATTACAAGAAATGTTTGAAATATACATACTCTAGAATTTGATTATTCTTATTTGACTCTGAATCAAGAAAACTATAACAACCATTTAGAGTACAAGAAATAGACAAGAAACATAAAGAAAATATGAAGACGATGGGAACTTGGATGACATGTACAAAAATGTAAAGAGTACCAATGTATATGATGTGTACTGGCTAATTAAGCAGTACTAATATACTATAATAAGATAATTATTTTATTTTGTTGTTAGTTGACACAACTTATTTTTAACACAAGTACACCCGCAAGTGTACGGGGCTAATGTAGCAAATAGTAAGCAAAGTATCGTATCCACAGAGACAATGAGTGTCAACCTAATTACCACGAACCAACCTCAACTACTATCTAGTTGAATCGGAATTTTGGTTTTTCTAAATTTATTTAAAAGCAAGGTAAAAACAATTAAAAACAAATAGAGAACTAAAGCAAATAAGAGAAAACGGATGTAGATCAAGGATGAGAAGGGTAGAATCCTACGGGATCGATAACAACTATCTTATGCTCAACTAACTTCCTAACTATGCCAACAAAGGGTCTCAAGGGTTATTAAGCTATCACTAAGGTAAAACTATATCTTTTCTCAAAGCATATAATTTGTAGATTGCTACCTAGAACCGAAGTCTCCTTCCTAGAACTAAGGCAACAACTCCTAATAGCTCCTAAGATACTTAGCTTCATTCAAAGGCTCAAATCTCTCGATTATATTGGCAAAGACGTCAATTTCTTCTCTTTCAAATTAAACTACTCACTTCCCAGTTCTTGTAGTAAAATCCACATGCATTTATAAGGTGATCAGTCAAATAAATGTATAAGCACAGAAGAAATCAAAATAACCACATGAGCCAAGGCATAGAAAAAGGAAATCAATTAAACATAAGAATCATTGTATCTCCCCCGTAGAACTCTACGAAGGATTTAGCTACTCATGTTCAACACAAAAGTCAAAGAAATATTCAAAGAAATATTCAAAAACATTGTTTGAACAAGAATAAAACTAAAAGTAGAAACTCCTAGAATTGGATTAGGCGGATTGGAGGTCTATTCTTCAATCTTGCGATGAATACTCGTCCTCTGCTCGTTCTTCTCTTCTTTCCAGGTGAAGAAGTGGTATTTTTGGGGTAGGAGGCGTGTAAGTTGTATTTGGAGGCGTTTCCTAGGCATATATATACCTAGGGTTGACTTTGGGCCCGAAATAAGCTGTCCGACGAAGCTGGCTGGTAGCCAGGTTGGGTGTGCGTCGAAGCTGGCGAGTCGCCAGCTGCTTACGGCGTTTTTTTCGTGTTTTGCTGGCGGGTCGCCAGGTTCGTTTGCATGCGAACCTGGCGGGTCGCCAGCTATGTCACTGCTCTGCGCAGTCTTGGTAAAACGGCCATAACTTCTTCTACCGAACTCCGATTGAGACGTTTAAGATATCCACGCGAAGCTCTTTCGAAGATGAAGAGAATGGTATGCATTACATGCGAATCAGACTTCAAAATATCCAGATAAGCTGTCTCGAACATTGAGCAGCTGCACATCCACTTATTTTGTACATTTTTCTACACATTCTTCACAAAATGGTCAAAATACCAAAATAATAGAGAAGTAGCTATAACCATGTCTCAAAGTACACAATATATGATCAAAACCAAGTAAAACTACCCTCTAAAGTCATGTAAAATCCAAGTGAATCATTAGTGTGGAGTAGAAAATGGATTGGTGTTTCGGAGTAGGTGATCCGCTCCGCTCTGACTTAAGCTTCATCTCAAAAACCCATGTTTCTGAAGCTGTGCTAGAGCTTCTTTCATATTAATCATTTCATAAGACGAATCTGTACAACACTTTAAGGCCAACTCCAATATGGATGATGTGAATTCCACTATTTTATCTCCATGTTCTTTGTCAACGTTCATTAGCAAGTTGGAATCTACAACTCAGATATGTAAACTATGGAACTGACCATTCAAGCTTAGATCTCCAACAAACATGTCGTCACTTGACTTTTTTCTCGTAAAGACTTCCTTCAAAATCACCCCATAGCTATAGACATCGCACCTTTTGGAGATTAGTCCTTCCGAACCCTATGCTACAATCACAAAAAAAATGTGAAACAAGACTTCATTTATTTAAAAGCATATACATAGATGTTGAATAACAACTCACCTGGAGCAATGTATCCTAATGTTCCAAGGGTGTTGGTTAACACTATGCTATCACCACCGCATAGCAACTTTGCTATCCCAAAATCGCTTACACGGGCAAGCATATCTTCGTCTAACAAGACATTACTTGGCTTCAAGTCAATGTGATCAATAAGCGTTGAATACCCACTGTGAAGACACTCCAAAGCCGATGCTATATAAATAATTATATTCAATCTTTCCATGAAATTCAAGAAATAGTTGTGGGAATACGACCATTTCTCAAGGTTTCCATTGGACATATATTCAATTACTAACGCCTTGAACTATTCATTGGAACAACAACTTATGACATTGTTCAGACACCTATGTCGAATGCTACGAAGAATCTCACATTCGACATCAAATATCTTTGAAATACCTTCTAATTGAAGATTAAA
Organism: Salvia hispanica; assembly: GCF_023119035.1. Classification (NCBI taxonomy): domain Eukaryota; kingdom Viridiplantae; phylum Streptophyta; class Magnoliopsida; order Lamiales; family Lamiaceae; genus Salvia; species Salvia hispanica. Next base: position 24,948,725 of record NC_062965.1, read on the forward strand.
CACCTTGACAGCGATAACACCTTCCCATTGTTAAGAATTCCTTTGTAGACACTGCAAGAACTCCCAGTGCCAAGTAGATTGCTCTCATTGAATTGTTCAGTTGCTTGCAGAAGTTCATAATATATAAGAGATTCTTTCTGGCACAATGGATATCAGCAACACATCAACTTCTCAAGTTTTCTTATCTTTCCTTTTGTATCTGACAAAGATAAAAGCTAGACAAACAATTGAGAAGAAAGCCACGACCCCAAAAGCAATAAATGAAGCTCGTTCCACCTTTTCTTCTTCGATCTATGATTAGAAACAGCAGGACAGATTGGGACATGGAACCTCGAAACTCCACACAATGCCTCATTTCCCTTAAAAGAATCCACAGTGAAGTTTCCGAAAGAACCACCACTTGGAATTTCTCCCTCAAATTATTGAAAGAGACATTAAAGTAGATGAGATGTTGAAGTTCTTCCAAAGACTTTGGAATTGAGCCAGAGAGGTTGATATGAGACAAGTCAAGAGTCACAAAACTTAGCTTGCTTCCCATAGAAACTGGAATAGAACCTTCAAGTCTGTTATTTGCCAAAGACAGACTAGCCACACTCTGTAACTTTTGAATGGAGCTTGGAATAGACTCTGACAACTAATTCATCGATAGATCTATATTCATTGCTGCTCCTAAGTTACTCATCTTTTGAGGTAAAAACCCACTCAATGAATTTGAGGACAAGTTCAGATTCAGCAAATCTTGCAGATCCCATAAGCTTGATGGTATGCTTGAATTGAGCATGTTGGAGTATATATAAATCATTCTTACAGAAGGGATGTTTCACAAACATTCTGGAATTGAACCTGACAATTGATTTTGGCCAATACTCAATAAATTGAGGTGGTATAAATCACATACAGCCTCTGGAATGAGGCCTTGCAACATGCTATCACCAAAATATAATTCTTGAAGCTTATGCAGATTTTTGATGGAGACAGGAATATTACCAGATAACTCATTGCCGTCTAATGCCAAGATAATCAAGCTGCTTAAATTTGAAATATACATACTATAAATTTAATTATTCACATTGAATCAACACAATTATAACAACCATATAAAGAACAAGAAAAACAAAGAAAATATGAAGAGGGTGTGAGCTTGGATGACATTTGAATCCAAGAATGTACATTCATATCACACCCCCATTATACTCAGTATTGAAAATGTTAACAAGAGATGTTATTCTTTTTTGTTGTGTGTAGATAATACTCCATTATGCTCAGCCTTGTCTTGGCATTGGACAAAATATAATACTGCCTTTTTTCAGCTAAAGCTAATTAAGTAAGTAGTGAATATTATCCTCTGTCTTGGCATTTGGAAAACAAATTTGTAAGGCCTTAATTTCTAATTTTCATAAAGACAAAAAAAAAGAGAGCAAAGGTTAAGCGGCAATGCAGATACAAAATTACCAAAATAGAAGTAACGAATTGTTTCATTCCTAAATATCATGCTCAAACTTAAGAAACTAATTAATTGCCAAAATCATATACGCACGTGGTATGAGACAGTATGCACCCCAAGTTGAGGCTCATGAAGCTGTACTCCCTTCGTCAACCTTTACGGGTCACTAGTTTTCTTTCTTGTCCGTCCACCATCATTACTAGAGTTTTCTTTTTAATCCATCCGCTATTACTAGTCGCAAGTTTTCTTTTTAGTCTGTCCACCATCAATACTGGAGTTTTTTTTTTAGTTCATCTACTATTACTGGTCGCAAGAGTTTTCTTTTTAGTCTGTCTACCATCATTACTGGAGTTTTCTTTTTAGTTCATCCATCATTAATAATCACTACTTTCATTTTTTTTAGTTCGTCCGTCAATATTTATTACACTTACTTCTCACTAGTTTAGTGCGATTAACAAAACATTATACTCCTTTAGTGCGAGTAATATAGGACGGATGGAGTACATTAATTTTGAATTAATTATATTAAATATCAATTATATAACTAATTTATTAGTTAAATTAATAAATTAGTTTTGTAATTAATCACTAATAAATTAGTTAAATTAATCGCTAATAAATTAGTTTTGTAATTGATATTTAATATAATTAATTCAAAATTAATGTACTCCATCCATTTCATGTGTTCATTTTTTTTTAGTTCATCCGTCCGTTCAAAAGGAGTATAACGTTTTGTTATTGCCAACAATGGGCTGTTATTATAAACAAATGAATGAAGTAAATAAAGTCGCAGCCCATGAAAAACGAATTAACAGTCTAGCTGCTACCCCTAAGAAGAGACAGGAAAATGACCCATTGTCTGTATTCAAAACATAAGTGGCCCACTGGTTTTGCATTTGGGTGTCCAATTTCCAAAGTTCCCAATACCATAACTTTAAAGATTAGATATATTTTAAACTATATATAGACTCTGCTCAATGACTCATATTTCCTTCATTAAAAAAAATGACATTTTTGTGAGACGACAAGAGATTTTAGAAAGTTTTATTTTATATGTTAGGTAAATAGAGCAAATATACTTTATATTTTTTGTGAAAATGATTTTTTTTTTCTAAAAGCAATAATGTGACATTTTAATGGGACAAATAAAATAAAAAATAAGACATTTTTTATGAGACGGAGAGAGGCAATTCATTCTTCCGGAATCAAATTAAGCATAACATGATCGTTAAGGGTATCCACATCATGTTTTTAGATAATCTCTTAAATCTTATACATTTCATTTTTTCCGAGCACTTATCTTTAATTTTGCATCCATGTACACCCAAAAATCACTTCAATATTTCGAGCACTTAAGTTATTGGCATTTATTATTTACAATTTTAACTTTCAATATAACAATATCAAAATATTTAGATTTCATTAATTAAACTAAATAGTATAATTTTTAAAATAAAAATTACCGTACATAATTTTTTTAAAACACGAAACATATGATTTTAAGAATAAAAAATTAACACATAAAAATCCTTTTGATATCAATATGCTATGCGAGCTTCAGTTTTGAAAGCCTCTACTCCATCTGAGATTTGGATACTCTAGTGCTTATGGTGGGGAGTTGGCAATGAACCAATTCTCAAGAGTAGCATGCACTAGCTGTGCATTGATTGAGAAGCAATTGAAAAATAAGATAGACCGAGAGTGGTAGTCAAAATACAATTTATGTGAATAGACTCCAATACTTCAAAAATAAAATTGATACCATGTGATTAAATTTCAAGTCAAGATAGTATGAGACTGAATGCAAGTACGAATGTCAATTTAGATAACATGACCCACAATTAAATTGGAAACAACTAAGAGAAAATGGTACAATCCATTTAGAACTATAAGTCTATAACTACCTTTATAGTGTCTCTTGCGACCGAGATGAGGAAAACCGACTGGAATAAAATTTTATGGCATTGTACTGAAATTTTAATTTTATGAGTGTGTAGTACAGTGCGCTTAATTAAGATAGATTTTATATTAAATATAATCAGAATACTGAAATATAAAATTCGAAGTTAACTTTATATTTCAATTGATTGATTGATAATGTGAAATATATTTAAGGAAAATATAACATGCATGTTGATTGTAGTAATAATAAAATATGACTGAAATAAGTTAGTAGAATATGAGGTGCTGAAACTTATTTACTACGAAGTATTTATTTACAGTAAAAATGAACTAAGATTCTAATCACGTATGGACCGAAATGGCAAACTAAATTTCTAATCGCTGTAAATCCATAATAAAGTTCATTTTCTTAAGACGCCTTGGTATTAATAGCTCATTTCTTGAATCGTAGCTCATTTCTTTTCACTCTACTATACGCTTTTCTTCTGCAATTTTCAACTTCTTGTGGAAAAATTCTTCAATGAAAATTTTAATAGATTGAATTGTATATTTAGAAATAAAATTTCAAAACAAAGTGATCCCCATTCATCCCTTAAAATGAATGCAATAATGAGGAAGAGAAAATGACGAAACAGAAATAGTAAATCTACGATTAATAATTTCATATTCCCAACTTACACATATAATTTTGTTTTTAAGATTGTGACTTGATAGAATGTGGGCCACAAAGTGTGGAATTAGAAAATAACAGAGAGGAAGAAAATTAAATCTACGATTAAAAAAGTCATATTCTCAACCTAAACATCTCCCAAAGTTGGTGCGCTAGAAAACGCAAAAAGCCAAAAAATATGCATGCGGCCACTATGTACGCTCCTATTGAATCCTCCCAATCATATACTCATAATGGTTCCCTTTTTTTCCCTCTTCTTTCTCATCCTCGTCTCGTTCAATACCAACTAGGCAGATGATTTATCACGATGATTTCATAGTCATCAATCTACAAAAGCAGTAATTATAATTAATTGTACGGGGATGATTTGAAAAGGAGCCATCACAATTAAAATTTCATTTACTAGTACTATTTGTACAATTGATTTTCCGAGAGAGAGAAGCACTCTTAGAAAGTAGGTCAAAAACTCCTTTTCCCTATCTCTCAATTTCTCAAAATGTCAATGATTAGAAGTCTTCTATACGTTATTTTCTCTATTACTTTACCATTTCTCCATTTTAACACTAATTTTCTTTTAATAAATTCTGCTTTCGGCCTTCTCATCCAACCAACTCGCACTTTCACGCACATATCTCCAGTCTCCTTACTAAAATTCCACCTGCAAATGCTTTTGCCCTCATTCCTCTTCCTCTTCACCTCGTCCATGGCCCACGAGGTGGCCGCGGTCCCAGTGGAGTCAAACATGGCACCTGAGAATGGCAAGGTCCTTTTCAACTTATTTTTCTCTTTTTGTCCCTAACTCCTTAATAGCTTACTTATTCTAAGTTCATTGATAGTTTAGAATTAAACTATTAAATGATTTTTTACTATATAAAAAATATAATATACAAAAATAATAATTAAAAAATACACATTACATCTTTAGAAATTATTACTATAAATATTACGTATTTATAATAACACACTACACATAAAACAAATAATCTACAAAATAAATTATAGTAGTAACAAAAACTGGTGCATAAAACATAATGAAAAGTTGAAAACGATCACCAAGTCACGTCAGGAGTATAAAAAATAATGCAGTTATCACATATAGATCCAGACTTTTCATTTGCCAGTTAATTTATGAGAAAACTTTTTCATTTTTCATTTTCCCATTTGAAAATTGAAAGGGGAATTAAAAGGTTTCAACTAGTGCAACAATCTCCTAACTATAAGGTAAATTAAAAAGTTTCAATTTTCTCATTTATCATATCGCATTAAGCTATTTAGGTGTAAGATAAGAGTAGCTCCACCTGAATAGGGGTAAACAAGAGCAGCATTAGTGTAAGATGATCAGGGATAATAATTGTGTCAAAAGCTAGCGGCCCTTGACTAACAACACCAATCAATTTATTTATTTCGAGAAGCAATTATGATAATTTGTCATTAAGCTGATAAAGTGATAAGTTATTACACTAAATTGCATTTTAGTGAATGTGAATATGTTTCCACATGATTAACTAATAAGCCCTTGATTGATGAAATCAAGGCTACATGTTACATTTGATTATTGGCTTAAGGTCGTGATCAACACATGTGTCATTACTATTATTTCATCACACCGACTCACATTTTTGTGACACTTATATTCAAATTAAGGACGGATGAAAATACTTCCTACGTCCCTGCTTTTCGAATTTTTCTTTTGGGCACATTATTTTGTGCATGTAATTACTGTAATTAAATTAGTATTTTAAATATAATAAAGAAATAGTTAATTAATTTTAATATCTTAACTAAATATCTTAATTTTTACTTAAAATAGAAATAGTGAAAATAATTTAGGACAATCCGAAAATAAAATTGTGAATAGTATGAGAGGAAGGGAGTAACTTTAGATACCCAATATTTGATTTATTAAGGTGTGGAAATGTTCAAAAATGTTCTGTGTTGTTTGAGGGGATATTCTTATCTCAAAATTAGTTGGAAAGAATTGCAAAAAGACATAAAAATATACGTAAAAATTTTCCGCCGTTGACGTTGCTACCAAGGGCGGACGCATAAATATTTAATGATAAAGATTGAGATTTCTAAATTTTATTTTAAAGTATATTTTTAAAATGTATACAATTTATAGATGCTTTTATAATATATAATTTATACTAAACTTGAATGAATTTTTTAAAAATATAATAGAAAAATAAGTTTTAAAAATAATTTCAATAAGGGCTTTAGCCATTTTCACTTGTGTCCACCGTGGCAGCAACGAAAATGCAGATCACAATGGCTAGTGAAGGTTAAAACAAGGAGGCGAAATAGAATTGATTATTTTAACCATCAGTTTCTCATTTATCTTTGGAGTGACTCAAATCAAGAATGAAGAAGAAAACGTCTTACCAACCAAAATGTATTTTTATCATAAATGATTTATATAAGCCGATTAATTTAATATTGGGATTAGTGATGTTACATTCCAGTACATATTTCAAATTAATCGGGAAAGGGTGTTAAATATATATGTATTTACCTAAATATCAATATTTTAATTAGCATTATGATCATCACACCAATTATACATTCATGGATCTTGTCCATTCCTAGATGTGATATTTCCACCTAAATTTTCCTATAAAAACCGCATTTGGAAGCCCTCATAACTCACTCCTCCTCGTCCAAATGCTACTACCCAAGCAAATGGTTCCATTCTTCTTCCTCCTTCTCGTCTCGTTCCATGCCAACGTGGCGGCCAGAGTGCGAGACCTCCCTCCAGAGAAAGACGACATCCCAAACTACATCTCCGATGTAGACAACACGTTGGTAACTGTACAAGAATTGGGCACTCCTGCGAAGCCAGGACCTCCCTCTTGTTCTCCCATGTGTTAATCTTCTATTCTGTTATGTTAGATTTGGGTTGTTGAAGTTGTTTGCTGGTTTTCATGTTGCATGTATGACTGTGTTGAAGTTGTTTACTGTTTTGAATTGTTTTGTTTTGGATCAAGTTGCATTACTCTATTCAACTTGCTTTCCTTGCGTTGATGTATCATTTACTCCGAATAAATATATTGGACACTGGATAAGGGATATTATACTCTAAGATCATGAAATTTTGTTTAAATTTGGTGTTTTTTTAAAATTTTAAATTTGGCATCGTAAAATATCACAAATTTTGCCATTTGCACATTATTTTCTGGCCCAAACTCAAATAAGATATTTTCAGCAAAATTATTCTACATGGGCAACCGTGAAAGTTTTAATCAGTGTGATATTTTAGACTACTTTTTAAATTTATGGCAAAAATTATTGAAAAAAACACACGTTGATTAGTTGGGCCAGTAAGGATAAACAAAACCACATATGTTAGTCGGATATCAAGATTGACTCATCGTGGAAAATGTTACACGGAATATAAAGTTTGTAATAACATTTTAGACCAAGTTCATGAGAAATACTAGAATTTGGTCAAATTTAGAGACCAAAATCCTTACGGAGAATTATTGAATATATATAATTATTAGAGTTAACTACAAAAAAATCTCTTGATAAGTGGTTTGAACATTTGAAGTACTTAGTACTCTATAAAAGTATATCACCAGAGGTCTCTGGATGAAGACTTAATTATATTTGATCCACTTTAACACTATTTTTGCACTTTTTAGTTTTCAAAGATATTTTTGTATTTATGTTCAATAGTTTTCTATCATCTCTTCTCTCTATTTGCCATTTTCATTAGTTTGGGTCTTTACATAAAAATGCGACAAGATTGTAATGATGACACAAATAGTAAGACTAAAATTCCCTTGTGGAATGAAAAGTAAGTAGAATTAGTCCGTGAAACATAAGACATATTTACTATTTATAATAAAAGTGAATTAACACTCTCAGTTGCACGGACCAAAATATTAAATTAGGATCTAATAGTAAACAAATGGAATATTTTTTAAAACCAAGGACAAAAATATGCAAACGACATGGCCACAAACTTCTTAATTGTTAGATCTTTCAAATGACTGAATAGCTGATATAACATTTGACTAATAACCATGATTTCATTTCGTAAAGATCTAATTCTGAAATGACTGCCAGCACATCAAATTGTGAAATGCATAAATTTTATGTGCCAAGTCGCGCTATAAAAGACAAAACACAAAAACAAAATAAAATTCTTGCTCCCTCATTCATTTTCTCGTGATATTTGAAATACTGTAGTTCAAAGTGGGTCCTCCGCAGTCCATATGTCTCCTGAGTTGGTTAGAGTTCACAGTTAATAGTAGTGAAAAAATTAATCATGTATAGAGGTATAAATTTCCAAGCAGTGGATGTTGTTGGACATGAATGAAGTCAAACTATTTTGTAGAATTTTCCAATTTAATTCCATTCAATTTCAGTATATTTAATTTAAATCAACGTACAATTGAAGTTAACAAATTAAGAAGTGTTAGATATCGACCATATTGTTTAATGGGACCATTGCAAGAAATGTTTGAAGTATACATACTCTTAAAATTTATTTATTCATATTGAATCAACACAACTATAACAACCATATAAAGAACAAGAAATAGACAAGAAATACAAAGAAAATATGAAGAGAATGTGACCTTGGATGATATTTGAATCCAAGAATGTACATTCATATCACACACCCATTATACTCAGTATTGAAAATATTAACAAGAGATGTTTCTATTTTTTGTTGTAAGTAGTGAATATTATCCTCAGTCTTGACATTTGGAAAACAAATTTGTGAGGCCTTTCCCTCTGTGATTTAAGCTTCATCCTGAAAAACCACGTTGGATTTTCTGCATCTCTACTAGAGCTTTTTTCATATGAATCCTTTCATAAGAAGAATCTGCACAACACTTTAAGGCCAACTCCAATATGGATGATGTGAATTCCACTATTTTATCGCCAGGTTCTTTGTCAATGTTCATTATCAAGTTGGTAAACTGTGGAACTGACCTTTCAATCCAACTCTTCAAGCTTAGATCTCCATCAAACATGTCGTCACTTGGCTTTTTTCTCGTAAAGACTTCCATCAAAATCACCCCATAGCTATAGACGTCGCACCTTGTGGAGGCTAGTTGTAACATCTCGAAATTTAGAACCCTAATTTTAGAGCCCTAGAATTAATGACGTGGAGTCGTGAATGCATTTATTGCATGTGATGCTATGGCCGAGTTGAGTCTAGGGTTTGCGTTGAAAGTTTGAAAAGTCAAACTTATTGATTTTATGATGTGGCATGTGATTTATTAAATTATGAGATTATGTGGTAAATTAATTGTCTATGGGTGAGTGAGAATATTAGAGAACATTTCCATAAATACTTGTCACCCTAATTCTTGATATTTTCGACCCCTTGGGTTTTTGAAGAAGAAATTCTTTTTATTTTTCCGGATTTAGTTCTTGGGATATTTATCCAAATTAAATTCAAGACCCAAATATTTCCTTATGTTAGAAGAGGGAAATCGACACCCCCTTATTTAATAGTGATTTTCGAAAATCACTATGTTGGGAAGGAAATAATATTTTGCTTATTTTATTCACTCCTTATTTGATTTCCTTCCATACCTAGAATTTAAATATTCTACCAAATCTTTCCATACCTCAAGAGATCTTGCCTTATCTTATTTTAGTTAATATTCAAAATCCATGCCTTATTTAAATAGGCATAAGGACGCCTATTTCCATCCAAAGTTGGGAGAATCCTTATTTTTTTTATTTTGCTCCGTGATATTTTATTCTACTCCGTAAAATATATTCAAGACAAAATCTTGGCTAATTAAATAGGCCAATTTTCGAAAATCTCATGATTATGCCTTAGAGCATATTTTTGGTATTTCTTCTCCCCTACTTCACAATATTATTTTATTGTGTAGAATAAAATCTTACCAAATATTCTATTTTAATTACCTAAAGATCTTGTGGAGCTCTATAAATAAGAACCAAAACCCCAACCCTAGCCCCATAATTTTCGAAACCCTCCCCCCCTCACTCTCTCAAATTTTCTTCTTCCACACACTAATTTTTTGTCATCCTTTGAGAAGAATTTAGAGTTTGAACGCCAAGATTCTTGGAGAACCAAGTCTCTACTTTGTTTCTACCGATCGTTTTTCTCTAAAAAGGTATTTTTATTTATGAGTTCTTCTTATTCTTCTTCTCCTTCTTTTTCTTCTTCTAACCGATTAATCGGTCTTCTTGAACCCTCATGCATCTTGGTTGAGTGAAAGAGGGATAAAAGGGATGTGGGAATATGTCCATGTGTGTGTGTGTGTGTGGCGTGTGTGCGTGTGTGGTGTGTGTATGTGTCGTGTATGTGTGTGTGTGTGTGTCGTGTATGTGTGTGTTGTGTAGTGTGCATTTGATGGCTAAATAATCTTGTGAGATAAAGATGATCTTGATTAATTAGTAATGATAAGATAAATCAATGGGAAAAGGGAAAAAGTATTGAGACATGCATGAGTAAGAGTAGTATTGAACCTAATTTGTGATATGTGCCTATGTGATTAAAAGGTGAAACTTTGGTTGCGAAGCCGGATAACGGAAAAGCAAAACTACTTGAAAACTAAGCAGTCGAGGTGGGCTTTACTCTAAAAACTCTCTTTTATTTTATCAAAATGTTGTTTGGTGTTATAAGGGAGGTTTAACTGTTATGTCATGCCTATGTTTGTTTTAATGTGATATTGGATATGCTTATACGAATTCGGGTCTGAGTATGGGCCACAAGCCCTACCAGGCTGTGTACACGATGGGATCGGGAGCCGTCCTTGCTAGTCGGCCGGTCTCGTGGGCGAAAAGTGTGGCCACACTTTCGTCGCACCATGGAATGTTGTGATTGTTATTTTGATGAGAAAATGGGAGATTATTTTGACTGGCCAGTCTATGAAAATATATTTTGTGATACTCGTGATATTTCTCTTAACTGCTTAAAACTCGAGTTCACTTGGTAAGGGTGGCATAACTTATAAAATGTTTTGGCAATGAGCTCTCTGAGTATTTCAAAATACTCAGCCCTGCATGTGTTTTCCTTATGTGCAGGTTGAACGATGACGAGCGGTGGCGGGTGTTGAGCATGATAACTAATTAATATGGATATGTTGAACTTCAAGCGTAGTTGTGTCTTCATACATAGCTATTCTTTCTCTTGGTCGCCTTCCGCTGAATCTTGATACACTTTAGAATTTCTTTTGGAATATTTGCATCTTGCCTTCGGTTTGAGGCCTTAGCCTTTTCTTGTGACTTTGTCTCGGATGTTATGTCGTACTCTTAAGATATTTTGATCGTCATTTATGATACCTCTCTTTTTCTTTTAAACTTCTAGGTTAAGTTATTGCTTTAAATACTCTGATAATTCTTTCAATTCTTTTGGTCAATACTCTTTCAATGAAACCCTAGCCTATGTTTACTTCTTTAGAGTCGGTTTGGGTAGCAGCCGCCGCATTTATTGTACCCTAGGAGGACGGGCTGTTACACTAGTCCTTCCGAACCATACTCTACAATCACAAAAATAATATTAAACAAGACTTCATTTATTTAAAAGCATATACATAGATGTTGAATAACAACTCACCTGGAGAAATGTAACCCAATGTTCCTAGGGTGTTGGTTAACACCATGCTATCTCCACCGCATAGCAACTTTGCTATCCCAAAATCGCTTACACGAGCAACCATATCTTCGTCTAACAATACATTATTTGGCTTCAAGTCACTGTGGACAATACGGGCCGAATAGCCACCATGAAGATACTCCAAAGCTGATGCAACATCGATCATTATATTCAGACACCTGTGTCGAATGCTACGGAGAATATCACATTCGACATTAAATATCTTTGAAATACCTTCCAACCGAAGATTAAACACCTTGACATCGACAACTTTCCCATTTTTAAGAATTCCTTTGTACACAGAGCAAGAACTCCTAGCGCCAAGCAAATTGCTCTCACTGAATTGATCAATTGCTTGCACAAGTTCATAATAAGAGATTATTTATGGCACAATGGATATCAGCACATCAACTTCTCTAGTTTTCTTATCTTTCCTTTTGTATCGGACAAAGATAAAAGCTAGAGAAACAATTGAGATGAAAGCCACGATCCCAAAAGCAATAAATGAAACTCGTTCCACCTTTCTCTTCTTCGATCTGCGATTAGAAACAGCAGGACAAATTGGGACATGGAACCTCTGAATTCCACACAATGCCTCATTGCCCTTGAAAGAATCCATAGTGAAGTTTCTGAAAGAACCACCACTTGGAATTTCTCCACTCAAATCATTGAAAGAGACATTAAAGTAGATGAGATGTTGAAGTTCTTCCAAAGACTTTGGAATTGAGCCAGAGAGGTTGTTGTGAGACAAGTCAAGAGTCTCCAAACTTAACATGCTTCCCATTGAAACTGGAATAGAACATTCAAGTCTGTTATTTGCCAAAGACAGATTAGCCAAACTCTGTAACTTTCCAATGGAGCTTGGAATAGACCCTGACAGCTGATTCATGGACAGGTCTATAGAGATTGCTGCTCCTAAGTTACTCATCTTTTGAGGTAAAACCCCACTCAATGAATTTGAGGACAAGTTAAGATTCAGCATATCTTGCAGAACCCATAAGCTTGATGGTATGCTTGAATTGAGCATGTTGGAGTACATATAAATCATTCTTAAAGAAGAGATTTTTCCTAAACATTCTGGAATTGAACCTGAAAACTGATTTTGGCCAATACTCAATAAATTGAGGTGGTATAAATCACATACAGCCTCTGGAATGAGGCCTTGCAACATGTTATCACCAAGATATAATCCTTGAAGCTTATGCATATGTTTGATGGAGAGGGGAATATTACCAGATAACTCATTGCCATCTAATGCCAAGATAATCAGCTGCTTAAATTGCCTATTTGAATAGGAATTTTACCCTTTAGTTTGCAGCGGCTGACAAAGAATCGCTCAAGTGAGGAAGATAAATTCCCGACAGTCGTTGGAATGACGCCGTATAGTGGATTTTCAGAGATGGAAAAATAAGTTAAAGACCTTCAATTTGACAATGATGCAAGAAAGCCTTGGTTTGAAGAAGACGGTGCATTTGTAAGATTGTTGCGGAACAGTTTAATGTTTTCGAGAAGTCTTAGGTTGCCGAGATTCATAGGTACATAACCACTCAATTTATTCTCACCAAGTGAGAGTGTTGTGAGTTGAGAGCAATTTGAGATAGAGTTTGGTATTGGTCCAGAGATTGAATTCAGGCCAAGGTAAAGTTCTTTAAGAATGGAAGAGGTATGGCATAAATTGGTTGGAAGAACTCCAGACATTTCATTCTGAAAAAATGAAAGAATTTGAAGAGTTGAAATGTTGAAGAGCTCATGTGGAATAGTACCACTAAAGCTATTGGCTTCTAATAATAATGTCTCCAAATTGTAAAGTTGGCCAAATTCAGTGGGAATAAGCCCCGTCAAAGATCAGAGAAATTATTAGTAGTAGATTAGGAAAAATGAAAGACAAAAAAATGTACTCCCTCCGTCCCATTGAAGATGACCTACTTTCTTTTTTAGTTTGTCCCAACTAAGATGACCCATTACTTAAAATAGAAACACTTTTATCTCTACTTTATTCCCTCTCTTTTACTTTACTCTCTCCTCTCAACACACAAAATAAATTTGCAAAAAATCTCGTGCCGCCCAAGAAAGGGGTCATCTTCCTTGGGACGGAGGGAGTACTAGAGATATATTGATCAATAAGAGGGTGTGCCAAAATGAAAAAACAAGACTATTGATTGTGAACGAAGGGAGTGTGATCACGACCTGTCATATAGTTTTCGGAGGGGTCAAAGTAAGTTAGCATTGTAAGATTCCCAACATCCCTCGAAACACTGCAAAAAAACTCCCGATTTAGTGACGGAATTTCTGTCACTAATCAGCGAAATTATGCAATTAACAGATTTAGTGACAGACTAAGTACTGACAGCTCCGTCAATAATAAGCTTGTCAGTAAAAAACAATTAGTAACGGATTTCCGTCACTTTCAGTGACGGAAATCAAAGGCGGCAACCATGGTAGATTCTGACGGACTATTCTGTCACGAATTAGTGACTGACATTTTTTAGTCGCTTATCCATCACTAATCCCTGAAATTTCCGCTGCGTCACTAATTTCCGTCACTAATCTGCATTTTTTTTGTAGTGAAAGATTCCCTGTGATATTGTTATGCCATAGTGACAATTCTTCCAGAGAAGACATATTCATAAATATATTTAAGGGAAAAGAGCCCCCAATCTGATTCATTTCAACACCAAATTCAACCAGGTTGTGAAGATTGGCCATCTCATGTTGTAGTGTACCTGTCACATTCAAACAAACGTCCGTACAAAAATTTAAATCAAGAAATTTAGTCAAAACGACGTTATTTTGTTAAACTAAGTACTATATTTTTTTCTTCAAACACATTTTGAACATCACCAAAGACGTCATTTTGTACACGAATGCGACATTAGAGAAAAATCGAAGCTTCTTAATTTAATACTAATTCATTTTTAAACCTTACGGGATTGGCCAGAATTTGACCTAACTCTATGATTTACTACCTAATTATTTGCCATGTCAAATACTCATGAATAAGAAGAATACCTTTCAAATTGTTAGAACCGATGTATAAAGTCTGAAGAGATGTTAAGTAGCCGATTTCAGCAGGTATCTCCCCACTGAAAGAGTTTCCAGATAGGGACAACACTTGGAGCTGTGAACATAGAGTTAGATTTGTCGGAATCGCGCCACTCAACTGATTTCCATAGAGACGAACCCTAGCAAGAAATGGAAGATTACTGCACATATCTGCTGGAAGACTTCCACTCAACTCATTGTCTCCCAACACTAAATTCACGAGCTTCGACATGTTGAATATCTCAGATGGTATAGCACCGGAGAGTTGATTGAATTCGATCACCAGCCTTCGCAAATTCCGAAGTTTCCCCAACTCCTTTGGAATCTCTCCACTTAGAGAATTGAAGTTAGGTCAAGAAATTGTAGGTTTGTTAGGTTTGAGAGAGATTCGGGGATGGAACCTGTGAAGCTGTTGTTGGTGAGGTCGAGGGAGACGAGGGAGGAGAGTTTCCCGAGCTGTGGTGGAATGGTGCCGGAGAGACTCGTGTATGAGAGATTCAACGCGGATACTCTATGGTGACGCAAGCTGCAAGAGACGCCGATCTAGATGCATACGGAGCTCAAATTAGTCCAATTTGTTGCGAGTATATGAGAAGGGTCAGAGATGATGTGTTGTTTTAATGAAAAAGTGCAGTTTGATCTGTTGCAAGGCTCATTTGGGCTAAACAAGGGCTTTCAAAGGCTATGGTGAGGAATGCATATGTAAGAATGTATTGTAACATTTTCTCCATGGCTAAAAATAGGAAAGTGTAGTTGATTGATTGTAATTAGATAGAGAGAGATCCATGCACCATCTACATATACAATATAGAAGTAGTAGCAAATGGGTTGACTTTAAAGAATATTAATGATCAATTAGATCTGTTTAGTGTCCAACATTACAGCTAATATGCAGAATTGTTAACGTGCATGCATCTCAAATTAATATAAGGAACAAATTTATCTTATACTCCCTCCATCCCTCCATCCCACCATAGATGTCACACTTTCCTTTTTAGTTTGTCCTACAAAAGATGTCACATTTTCTTTTTTTGAAAAAAGTTCCCTCTCATATTAATATAAATATACTATTTTCTCTCTCCACCTAACACACAAAACAACCTCATCTAAAATCTCGTATCAATCCTCATGCAGTGGCGAAGCCACGTTGGGACCAGTGGGGCCCATATTTCATTTCTCTTCACGTTATTTTCTCTTTTCTTACTACTTATATAATGTGTATATTCCAATTCTATTAGCTTTTCTATTTGTTCCTCTATTCTTTCTATTTATACACTATAATGTGTATATTTCGATTCCAATAGCTTTTCTATTTGTTCTTTTTTTACACCAATAATTAGCTTGATTTTAAAGCATTGTCACTTCATAACTGAAATTTTTTTCCACCTATATTAAATTTAAATAAAAATTGAAAATATATTAAATATAAATTATTTTGAGCCTTCCAACGTCACCAATATCAAATGAATCCTAGCTATAATTATTAATAGTAACTTAGGCCCCCATCGAAATAATCATGGCTTCGCCACTGTCTCCAAGTGTGTCATCTATTATGGGGCGAAGGGAATACTGAAAAAGGCGAATCTCTAACCCCAGGGCTCGATAGAGTAATTAATGAGGGTGTAAATCACAGTTTGTTTTTCAAAAAGGAAGCCATCATGTATTCGGTGCCTCTACGAGGATTCAAATCAGGGACCACCTTATACTCAATTACCTCCTTCAATACCAACTGAGTTACGCTGACAGGATTGAATTAATCTTCTTGTAAACAAAGTTCGTTTAAACATATAATCTATTAAATTTTCTAGCATGTAAACACTGCTCCCACACGCAAGCAGATCATACATCTCATTCATTAATTAGTTCAAACAGGGAGTTTCTAAAGTCAACTTATTAGCTCTGTTGCATATAATTTGATAACAATAATTCATGTTGATTAACATTTAATTATTCTAATTAAAACATAATCATCCTTATTAATCTCTCTAATTAATCACAGCCAATACGCGTGACATAACGAGCGCGCTATTAAATTAAAACATCCAAAAATGAGAATAAAAAAATAAACGAAATTAGAAAATTAGAAACGAAAATTAAACTCGGGCAGCTGAAATGGATTCCAAATTCTTCTATATTCTAATTTGTGTTTTTATTTAACTGTCGCCCCACAAAATTACTTTCGGTTTTTTATTCTTATCAATGTCTGTGACTAGCCGACTTACTTATATAATGACTAAAGTTTACCTATGTTATGTCTCTTTTGGGGGGTATGTTTTGTTGTCCATTTTACAATAGGGGTCGTAATTTTGAGACATATTGTCTCTGTAGTAGGGTTTAATTAGTAATTTTAAACTACCATTTTTAAAATATTCTGTGTTTATACTCTTTGATTATTTTAATTAAATATTACAATAAATTTTGAAATAGCACATTTTACTCACATTGCCGTTAGTTTTATTTTAAAGTAAAATAAGAATATATTAGTCAATACATTACTCCGTGAAAAACCTAATAAGAGTATTATTTATGAAAAAATTATTATTTTCCTAAAAATAAATAAAATTTATTTGAACTAACCCCTTACTTTAAACAAGATATATTCTGTAACTTAAGTTTGAGGTTCACTCACATAACAAAATAGATAAGTAGTTAATTAGTACTTATTTTTTACTCACCCCTAGCTATTTTCCAAAGACTATCCAATAGCCATCATGTATGTCCCTCGGATATGAATAATTAACTAACTTTTGGCCGTTGTCTACATTCATCCTCGTCACTATATTATGTCATTTAAGGATATAATTCTTTTATTTTTTTTCTTTTTAATGATATTTTATACTAATACATCACCTAACAATTAGTACCACGTGATCATCAAATCAATAAGTTGCAACATTCTAAGTACCCTCAATAAGTCATTAATAATCACCACCCAAATATTCATCACAAATATACCTATAAATAAATCCCTATCCGAAACTCTTAAAAAATAACCAAACCGTTACTCTCATTTCCTACACCAAAATCCAAGACAACAATGGCCTCCTCCACCTCCTTCTCCATCCTCATCCTCTTCCTCGTCCTTGTAGTCAGCAAGGCGGCCGTAGCACGAGACGTCCCAGTGGACTCCAAGATTTCCCTAGACGGCCTTGGCCATTTCGCGCGACCCAAGTCATTGAACTACAACCCCATCGTTGGATCCCCGAGAGGGAACGTCATCTCCATCACTATCAGGCGAAGCTACATTCGTGGTGGAGAAAACGCGTTGGTGGCCCGTTCGTCACCATCGTCGGCGCCAGCAGTTGTTTTAGAATCACAGCCCCCACTAAAACCAAGTCCACCGACTTGTTTACCCGAATGTTAATTTTCTAATCCTTCTACATTGTACTAGTGTAGTTTAATCGTATTTCTTTTTCTGTTTGTTGTATCATTGTAGCTGACTCATTTTCTTTGTGACAATTACTATTATATTTTATTACACCTACTTTATAATCTCTTATTTTGTTATATATATGTATTTCACTCATTAAACAACATTTTCTTAAATTTTATGACAAAAAGAACGTGAACTAGAGCGGCAAATGGAGTGCAATATAACTGAATATTTTGTACGGACAACATGTCGATTGACGGATGCATATTTGCATGATACAGTCTTTCTTTTTCTCTCTTTTTTGTGGACGAATAACTGTTGAAGTTATAGTTAATGGCTAATTGAAGTAACAAAAACGTAGCTTACATACAAAATCTATCAAATATTTTATCATCGAAAAGATTCTACACTGCGCGAGTTCCCAGTTTTCGTTAAAATCATTTTTATTTTATTAAAATTGGTACACCTCGTTAGAGAGAAAGAAATTTACTTAAATATAAACTTTTAATTTTTAGGAGACAGAGAAAAAAAATAGTTTCTACTTTTAGGATACGGAAGAAATAATGAGTTTCTATCTCCCATTGATTGTGAATTTATGATCTTTAAACATAACTATTCACACTTTCAATAATATTTTTTGGTTTATTTCTTCTGTTCATTTTTATCCTATTTTGGTATACAGAATAGTCAATTTTTACTTATAAATACTTATATTAACTTTAAACACTAGAGTACTAGTACAATTTAAAGAGTATCACACTATATACCCTTTCTCTATTCTCTTAATATAATCAACAACTTTTATTAAAATATATATTGGGATATTTCTTGGACTACTTCTCATGGATATTTTATTGAACTCTGAATCAACACAACTACAACAATCATATATATAAAATCCAAGATGTATATGTCAGAAATTAGACCCAAAAAAAAGAACATTACAACAAGAAATAGAAAGAGAATGTGAAGAGTGTTGACAAGAATAGATGAGAGTAGAGAGAAATGAGTAAGAATATACAATCGACACCAATTGATTGGAAAATACAGGAAGCTGAATAAATGAGGAAATATCTAGCATTCGATTACCCCATACTTCCCCAGCTTTAACAATATCGATAAAAATTGCTGGAGGAAATTAGAGAGAATTGAGAATTTTGTTTATCTGAAAAAGAAAACATAATTGAAAAGTAATCAACTTCACCAGAACACTCAAAAAATGAAGCATCAAATCCCGAATCCAAAACCGTAAATTTGGAGAAAGTTTTCGGAATAAAATAATAATTAAATGATTTTTTCATATTTTGGTAAAAATATTAATAAGTTTTCGTAAGACAAAGGGTATTCTTTTCGAAAAGCATTTCATTTATTTGATAATTTGAACAAATTAAAGAATGAAGTAGAGTGATGGAATTTGGCAATGGCGAAAAAGTAGATTGATGGAATTTGACTGGAGTATTATTCTCTTCAGAAGTCTTTCCACCAAAATTGGTTTCCTCTCAAAATCTCATTCCAGTCGAATCAATAATACAAATAGTAATATCTAGACAGAAAAAAAATCCTTTTTTTTTTCATTTTTACTTGTGTACACAAAGAACAAATCTTAATTTTAAATTGTACACACATAGTTATCACTACATATTCGTTAGGCCATTCATAGTAGTGGACAGTCCATCTTCAGCTTATCTTCAATTTCCTTTTATCATCTTAACAGTCTATCTCTCACCTCATCTTCAGCACTTCCTCAACCTATCTCATTATCTTTATTTAATTCATTTTAATTATTAATGTTTATCAAATAAATTGAAGAAAAAAACATAAAACAAAAAACCAAACATATTTCATTAAAATAAAAATAATTCTACAATTCTACAAACTCGTTCCCATCTGAAATTGGCTCTATATTGTCTCAATTCGAATTCTGTCCTATCAATTTATCGAAGATGTTAGATGTGCATGAGGGCTACTATTTTGATACTACAAAATACTCCAACATCCGTCATGAATGGCATCAACTAACATTGTATTATAAAAACTCAAATTTAAAAGGAAAACAAGAAGCACTTACACTAATATTTTTCAATGACTTTCCTTTTACATTTTTAAATCTGTTCTAATCAAATTGAATCATTTAATCCTGGATGGAGAGAGTACATAACAAGATGAATGTATACTTCATCTTGGAATAAGAGTTATATTTAATAATGCTATGAATTTTAAGAAATGCAAAAAAAAAGAATTTAATAAGTTAGTAAAATATGAATCTCACTTATATATTTATAATAAAATATGAATGAAATAAGTTGGTAGAATATTTAATCTACTTACCATTTATAGTAAAAATGAAATAGAACTTCTATTAAGGATGAATGGAAATGGCAACCTAAGACTTTTATTTAGAGACAGATGGTGTAGTATTCAAACCCATATAACAGAAGGGCATCTAAAAATGTTCCATGACCAGTTTTATTTCCACTGAGCAATTAATGCAAAGATATGGAGATAAGTTTGGCAAGATTTAGGCAAGAGTTTCTCCAATTTATAGGAGAAGCGCTATATGTACATAACTACATATGGAAAATAATAATACCAAAAATACCATTGCTATGCTAAGGAAATGAATTCCTTGATTCCAGAATTTGATTCTTCGCTTGCCAACATTTTTATCTGACAATAATATACTCCATAAATCAAATAAGGAGTAGTTAGTTGTGCAAGGAATGGACAGTTGACAGGGAGTAATACATTATTTTATGTCCTAAATGAAATAAAAGCATCTCTTTCTCGCGCATATAGTATTAAACTATAATTAAAACAACAGTAAAAGGGAGTGTAAATTTAGGTCCATACAAGTGATTGTCAACAAAGGGCAGTTATCCACAGTTAAATGTTATTCCTTATGCTCAAGAGTTTGGAAATGACGTAAGTTTAATGATAAATTGGTAAAAAAAAAAATAATTAAAAAAGTGATTAAATTATTATTAATGAGGAATAAGACTTATCTCATTAAAAATAAAAATTTACCCAAAAAGTGAGAGTGGACCAAATTTGGAAGATGGACTAAAATGATAAAAGTGATTATTTTTAGAAACGAATAAAATATATCAATATTTTTTTAATGTCAATCATTAAAATAGTAATATTTTATTTCTTTGTTAGTATTGTTGTAATTTTAGTAAGACTTCGTTGCACTAACTCTTCAACTAGTAGTGTGTCCAAAAAAAATTAATAATACTAGACAGTGTCGCGCCTACGTTGAGTAGACACCTGAAAGAAACGCTACAACGATTTTTCTTTTTTTTTTCAATCATTACATGTAATCAATTATCAATTTATCATCCATTATATTTTAGTCTTTTTTTTCCAATCATTCCATGTAATCAAATATCATCCATTATATTTTAGGAGGCGAAGATAATATTTAACAATGAATTGTTAGTAAATTGGATGTAATATGAATATGAATAAGAATAGTGAATAATAAGTGAAATTATAAATTAAACTTGTGAGTGCGTAATTAATTTAATACTACCAAATACTCCCTCCCTTAAAATTAGACAATATTTGAAACGGCGCGAGTTTTAATGCATAATTGATAAAGTAAGAAAGATAGAAAAAAAGTGATTGAAGTATTGTTAGTAGAGAATGAGACTCACCTCGTTAGAGAGAAAATGTCCTTCAATAGAATTGATCTATTTTTAAGGGACAACCCAAAATGGCAAATATAGTCTATTTTTAACAGACAAATGGAGTAATTAATAATTATATAAGTGTTAATATTCCAAAAAAATAGGATAATTTAGAAGTACATTTATACCCTTTGGTTCGTCTTGTGTCTAAGACACTTGACTCATGTATTTTATTGCTTTCCTTGATTCTTGTTAGTTAAGTCGATTATTTTTTAAGTGCGTAGACTGAAAAAGAGATGTTTAAATGGGTTATGCGTAGGGAGAGAAAATTAGGAGGGAAAATAAAGTATAAAGAAAGAATAAAATATGTGAGAATATTACTTATTGCCAAAAATAGATTTGACTTAATTGTATTAATTTTTTTAAAATAAAAGAAATGACTCAATTAATAGAGAACGGATAGAGAGTAAATAAAAATAGAACTAAAATTTATTAATTTTATTTATTCACCCTCTTTTACCTTTGTTTAAACTCATGCAAATTAAAGTAGATGATGAAGGGAGTATTCCCTAGAAAAAATGGTTACTTATCTCTTCATGCATTGTTACACATGACATGATCATGAGGATAACATAGAAAAATACACTATTTAAACCATATCACAGCTGAAAACCATTCTAATGTTAGATTACCACTTTTATTTCCACTGAGCAATGCAAATGTCATTAATAATTTACGAATCCCAAAGCAAAAGCCACAGGAATATATATGAACGTGAAAAATAATTTATATTTTTAAAAGATGGATGAAGTACAATAACATGATTATTTATTTGTGTATGTGCCCGTATTCACCCCTCTCATTTTAACAAAATTTCTATTTACCCTCCTAACAAAATCTATAAAGCATGGTGCACCACTTTCATAATAGAACCAATTCATCATCCCAAAACCATCTTAATAATGCCTCCACCCTCCAGCTTCCTCATCTTCTTCCTCCTCGTCTCGTCTCTCAGGGACGAGGCGACCGGAGTGAGTGATCTCAAAATTTACGACACCCCAATCGCCGAAGGCAACGCTGTCTCCATCCCCGCGATAGTTGGCACCCGCAACCACATCTCCAATACAGACAACACGTTGGTGTCCCACAGGTCACCAACACTGCCTCCGCGAAATCAAGGTAGTTATAACTTAACTTAAGGGGCGGACGTAGGAAAAAAAAACTTTAGTATGTTTACCAATTTTATTTGAAAATAAATTTTTTTCAAATTATTACTCCTATTATTATTGATAATGACTTTTGCATAACAATTAACATAAAAATAAATTTAACTGTTGGAAGAAGATCACGGAGTATCTCGCTATATCCGGAGGAAGATACACAAGATTATATTATACCAATCATAGGAGATTTGAATCATGTAATTAATGATAATTAGGTTTTCCTTGTATAGTTTTTCCTAAGCCTATATAATAATGTCTAATGTACAAAGTCATATATCAATGAAATATAGAATTCCCTTTACCGATATTTATCATGGTATCATGAGCAGGAACGATTCTTGGCTCAGAAAATCTTCATCATAGCCAAATTATACCTTTCTCGACCTTTTTTGATTATACCTTTTCTCGACCCTTTTTTAGCCCATAACCAAATCAGAAAACCAGAACCTACATATCAGAAACATGTCAGATACAGAAGACAACAAGGCCGATCCAGAAAATTCAACAAGATTGAAGAACAGCAAGAACGTCACTGTGGCGTTCAAGCTAAACGGAAAGAATTACCCACTGTGGTCAAGACTTATAAAAGTCAAGATCGGAGGGCGAGGTGCTTATTCGCACATCAGGAACAACCCCCCAGAACCAGGAAGCAAAGGATACGATGATTGGGAAGAAGACGACTTGGTGGTATTTTCTTGGATTGTAGACAACATCGAGAATGACATTGTCGCTGATTTCGCCCACCATCTAACATCGAAAGCACTTTGGGACAGCCTCGCTGTAACATTTGAGAACAGGGCAGACAAGTACCATATCTACGATCTGGAGGATAAAGCAATAAACATTAAACAGGGCAACCTTGATCTGGAAACTTATTACCGGAGGATCCACGGGCTATGGATCAGCATCGACAGAAGCCAGAAGCAACCAATTAGTTGCTGTGATAAAGGAATCGATCAGTTTCGAACATACTCGAACGAGAAACGATTGATTAAATTTCTGACTGGATTGAATCAGGAGTACGATTCAATTCGGAGGGACATCTTGAAGGAGGAACCGACCCCATCAGTCGAGGCAGCCTACGGATGGGTGAAGACGGAGGCGGCTCGACGTCGTATCATGCCACCGGCGTCGTCTCCACCCGTTGTAGATGCCGACGGTGTGAATACCGAGTCATCATTTGGGGATATTGGACATGGGCTTGCTGCTCAGAGCAACCGTCCGCCACATCGGGATCGACTTCAACGCCCCGGAGCTACCGGCCGACCAGGGAACCGGCCAGACAAATCAAATCTCTGGTGCACTCACTGCCAGAGACCGAAGCACACCTATGAGACATGCTTCAAGCGATTGGGGTACCCAGAGTGGTGGGAAGAAAGGCAGAAAACTAGAGCCACTCAACCCCAGGCAAAGATGGCGGTCGGCGTGACGGAGGAGGGGCAGCCCCGAGGTCAGACCGGAAATCATGGGGGAACGACCAATCAAAGGTCGACGGTGACTGGAGAAGCTCCAACCGGCGGCGGCAACATCCGGGGAGTCGGGAATTTCGCCGAACGGGCGGAGATGGCGGCGGCAGGAGGTATCGGGTTTGGTTTTAAACCAAACCCTATCCCTTTTTCTAAATTATGCTTTTTAACCCCAGATTGTGTGAATTTAGAGATTAAACCCCATGATTTTAAAAAGGAACCCTCATATTATATGAATTCATATATTGACCCCCTGACTATCCAGAATCTTGATATACACCCCAATATAGTGAGAAAACGTGAAATACACCCCAGCCTATGCAATTATGTGTCAAAAAATCCATTTGCTCCGTTAGAAAAATTATCCGTTGCATTTCTTGTGAGTAAAGGGGTTGAAACAACAAAGGGGTGGATTTTTGATTGTGGGGCGACTGATACTATGACCCCGGATAAGAGTGATTTCAGTGACATGAGTGGAATTACAAAAACATATATTAAGACTGCGAGTGGGGAATTGATTACTGTTGAGGGTTCTGGCACTATTGAAATCTCTCCTACTCTCAAACTCAGAAATTGCTTATATGTTCCGACTTTGTCTCAGCGATTGATGTCTATAAGTCATGTGACGAAGGAGTTGAATTGCACTCTTCTAATGCATCCTGATTTTTGCATTTTACAGGATATTCGGACGAGGAGGATTCTTGGGCGTGGCACTGAGAAGCATGGACTCTACTACGTGGACGAGATAGCTCAAACTGGCAGTGCGATGCTGGCTCACGGGTCCACGAAACAAGAAATTTGGCTGTGGCACCGAAGACTAGGACACCCTTCTCCTGGTTATTTTAAACTTCTTTTTCCAAACCTTTCTATTCCTACTGATTTTGCATGTGAGACTTGTGTTTTGGCCAAAAGCCACAGACAATCTTTTAAACTCTCGAACACTCGTATGAATACTATTTTTTCCTTGGTACATTCTGATGTGTGGGGTCCCGCTCCTATTGTTGGTGGGGGAAACTTTCGATACTTTGTGATATTTGTTGATGATTGCACTAGAATGACTTGGATTTATTTTATGAAACATAAGTCTGAAGTTATTGATAAGTTTGTCTTATTTTTTAAAATGGTTCAAACTCAATTTCATACCACCATCAAAACCCTTCGATCTGATAATGGGAGGGAATTTGTTAATAGCTCTATGACACAATTTTTTCAAGAAAAGGGAATGGTTCACCAGACTTCTTGTGCTTATACACCCGAACAAAATGGGGTAGCGGAACGGAAAAATAGGACAATCCTAGAAATAACCCGAGCCCTAATGATTGAATCCAAAGTCCCAACACATTTCTGGCCAGAAGCTATAGCCACATCTGTCTACCTCATAAATCGCCTACCCACAAAAATCCTTAACAAAAAAACTCCTCTCGATATCCTGTCCAAACTATCCACAATCCCTCAACACCTGAACCTTCAACCCAAAGTTTTTGGCTGCACGGTTTATGTTCATGTCCCAAAACACGAAAGAACCAAATTATCCCCATGTGCTACCAAATGTGTCTTCGTTGGGTACGGGATAAACCAGAAGGGCTACCGATGTTTTGACCCCAATACCCGTAAAATTACCACCACCATGAACTGTAATTTCCTAGAAACCGAATTCTTTTACCACACCCACCTTCGTAGTCAGGGGGAGAGTGATCCCGGTAATTCCACAGACTATCTTAGTTGGGTTGTGCCACTTCCAAACTCTTCGATTGAGGATCCAACAGAGTCAGTTGTCACTGCCGCCGAGCAGGTCTCGCCAATAGAGTCATCTCATCCGCAATCCCTTGATCCTTCTCCAACGATATCCGAGGTAATTACTGAACCAAGTCCCATTACGGTTTCTACTGACCCGATAAGTGCAGAACCACTAGAAGAAGACAACACAATTGACAGCGACACTGGAGGATATGTTCTTCCTTATCGGAGTACAAGAGGGGTCCCGCCAAAAAGATATTCTCCCGAAAGGATTGGGAAGAAGAGCCGATACGGAGTGGCGAATTTTGTGCAAGGAAACCTTACAAAAATGGCAAGAGCATTTGAAGCTGCCTTATACGAGGAAGAAGAGATTCCTCAATCGACGGAGGAAGCAATGAAACATAAACACTGGAGAGAGGCAATGTCCACTGAAATGAAGGCACTAATGAGGAACGATACTTGGGTCAAAGGCAAGTTACCAGAAGGAGTAAGGGCTGTCGGGTGTAGATGGGTGTTCACGATAAAAAGGAGGCCAGATGGCACGATAGAGAGATATAAAGCCAGACTTGTGGCAAAGGGATATACTCAAACTTATGGTGTGGATTACGCTGAGACTTTCTCACCTGTGGCAAAGATTAACACTGTAAGAGTGCTATTCTCGATTGCTGCTAACAAGGATTGGCCACTTCATCAGTTCGATGTGACTAATGCATTCCTACATGGAGAATTACCAAAACCAGTTTTCATGGAGCCCCCACCTGGGTTCACGGATGAATTTCAAAGTGGAGAAGTATGTAAGCTACAGAAGACTTTATACGGGCTGAAACAGTCTCCGAGAGCATGGTTTGGGAGGTTCACGGAGGTGATGAAAAAGTATGGGTACAAGCAGAGCAATTCTGACCACACGCTGTTTATCAAGAAACGAGAAGGAAAAATCACGTGTTTGATCATATACGTGGATGACATGATTATCACCGGGGATGACGAAGAAGAAATGGCAGCGCTAAGGAAAAACTTGTTCAGTGAATTTGAGATGAAAGATTTGGGGTTACTGAAGTATTTTTTGGGAATAGAGGTGCTAAGGTCGAAGAAGGGAATCTTCATAAATCAGAGGAAGTATGTACTGGATTTGTTGGCTGAAGTTGGGATGGTGGACTGTAAACCAGCAGATACCCCAATAATTCAAAACCACGGACTGCAGATAAGGAAAGAGGCGAAGCAGGCTGATAGAGCGAAATACCAACGTTTGGTTGGGAAATTGATTTATCTATCGCATACGAGACCAGATATTGCCTATGCCGTGGGGGTGGTAAGCCAGTTCATGCACGCACCCCAAGAAGAACATTGGGAGGCAGTTCTGCGGATTGTTCGGTATTTAAAGGGGACAGCCGAACATGGGCTTCTGTTTGAAAAACATGGGCACTTACAGATACATGGATTTACCGATGCTGATTGGGCCGGAAACCCAAATGATAGGAAGTCAACTGCAGGGTACTTCACCTTTGTAGGAGGAAATCTCGTGACATGGAGGAGTAAGAAGCAGAAAGTAGTGGCACTATCTAGTGCGGAAGCGGAGTTTCGTGGGATTAAGAGTGGGTTGACCGAGTTACTATGGTTGCGCAGGCTTATGAAGGAGTTGGAGTTGTTTTCATCCCAAACGTGCAGATTGTATTGTGATAATAAGGCAGCCATCAGTATTTCAGAGAATCCGGTTCAACATGATCGAACCAAGCATGTGGAAGTGGATAGACACTTCATAAAGGATAACATTGAAGCAAAGATTGTTGAGATGCCATATGTCAAGTCTGAAGATCAGCTAGCAGACATCCTGACAAAGGCCGTGAACTCAAAATCCTTTCGAGAGGTATTATGCAAGTTGAGTATCGGAAACCCCGTTACTTAACTTGAGGGGGAGTGTTGGAAGAAGATCACGGAGTATCTCGCTATATCCGGAGGAAGATACACAAGATTATATTATACCAATCATAGGAGATTTGAATCATGTAATTAATGATAATTAGGTTTTCCTTGTATAGTTTTTCCTAAGCCTATATAATAATGTCTAATGTACAAAGTCATATATCAATGAAATATAGAATTGACTATGTTAAATCCTTTACCGATATTTATCAAAATTTTTTATCTAATTATGTTAGTATTTCTTACAAGTTTTGAAATGGAAAAAAAGTAAATGATACAAACACATAGCATATTATTATTTTTAATAACATAAAAATATTTTTATATCCTTCCAGTTCCAAAATCTCTCTCTCTCTCTCTCTCTGGATCATTAGCCTGAGTTTAAGTTTTATGGTTGAAAATTTATCATATAAAGTAGCTCTCTTGCGGTGTTTAAAAATCACAGTTAGCATATATATATACTCCATGCAAATACTATATAAAATCCGATTTTAAAATTCGATCATTAGTGTCAGAAATTAAACTCCACATTCGCTCAATTTCAGTACACAAATAAGAATCTTTATTAGTACTGCGTATATGATTTTTTTAAATAGTTATAATTAAGTTTTGTCTGTATGACTTGCTCCTTTGTGTGAACTATTTTGGAATGTTTTGAATGAAAGTACAGCACGTGAAAAGTAGTAAAGTTTGAGTCCCATTATTTATTTATTTATTGCAAAAATTATGAAAGAAGTCAAAATTTATTCTCCCATTGATTATGATCTTTTAAGATAACTATAGCACCACTCAATAATAATTTACTAGTACTATTTATTTCTTCTGTTCATTTTTTGCTAATTCGGTATACAAAATAGTCCATTTTTATTTATAAACAGTATCTCACAATATATTACCTTCATATTAACGACTACACTTTAATGACTACACTATATATGTACCCTTTTTCTCTACTCTTAACACAATCAATTAATTATATTTATAAAATATGAATTGCTCATTTCTCGGACTATTTTATACATGTACTTTTCTCATCCCAGTCTCTCTATTAAATATATAGATCTCAACAGAACTATATAGTGTCTGTGAATATTTTTATTGAACTCTGTAAAAACATAACTATAACAATCATATAAAATCCAAGAAAGAGAAAATAAAGAGTGATTGAGAAGAATACATAACAGTAGAGAATTTGGTAGAATACATTAGACTATAGAGAAATTAGGTAAGTATATACAATGGTGATTAATTTCTCAATTAATGTAATGATGTGACTTGTCTTGTGTAATTGTATGTCTTGAAATGTGTCCGGTGTTAGATCATTCACATTAGTGGACAATGCTATCCTTATTCCATCTCCAATTTTCTCATATTACATAGCATATTATCATCCACCTATCTTCAGTCCTCTGTTCATATTCATTTCCACATCAAAATTGTACCCGTCTCGGCTGGGAGGGACATGAACTAAGTGGCTCAGCAAGGAGAAGGGTGTGCCACCACCCGCATCCGCATGCCACGTTTCTCACCACATGTCCATCCATCGCTAATTGAGAGGGAGTATTCCGATCAATCACGTCACCCAAACCAAGCTGCCTCAACCAAAACACTTAGTATCAAGAATTCAATAGTTTGGAGGTTAATGGACAAAATAAGTATGTAAATGATGGTACCTGCCCATATTTGTTCACTAACAAAGTGAATCAAACCAATTAGTTTACCATAAACCAAACCAATCTAATTTTTATGCTGAATACTATACTAATGCAGAAAATGACTATCAAGTAGCACAACAGCGTAAGCTCTGTTCTAAGGAATGGTCTTCCTTAACCTTTACTTCAAGCAACAACAGCGCTAATATATATTAACGTTGAAATCCGACACTAAAGAGCAGGCATAAATAACAAATACTCTCAAGTCTCACCTGCCCATATAATCAGTGACGGGAACAAGGAAATTAAATATGCCGGGCTGATATTTTTAAAAAAAAATACTACTGTATTAAAATATTTAATTTTACATATAATATATGTACAACTTTTACAATACACTAGATGATAATTGTTTTCGAAGAGTCATCATATCTTGAAATCGCTGAAGAATAGTCTCGTTTCTAAATTTTTTGAAAAATTTCTCTCTCAATGTATACAACTAAGATATCATTCATCCATTTATCTCCCTTTCTTATTCACAAATACTACGTCTTAATAAGTTTCATTAAAGAAAATACTCTCTTGACAAGAGGAAAACTTAATCTCTGGTGGTAGAAATCAAATCTTTGCTAGATTTTCTAAATCTTCAATGTTGAAGAACTCAACTTTATAAGTAACTATATCACTGATATAAATTTTAAGTTAGATATGAAAGAGACAGTCATTCGGATAATTTTATACTAATTCTAATTTTACCAAACTATCAAATCATCCAAATCCAAGTACCAATTAAATTAAGAGGCATTGAGTTGAGGCAAACAAAATTTATAAACATGAAACACACAATCACGTACTGCACTATTGCTGCAAATTAGATATTTTATTTGATTTGTTAAATTTTGTAAATTTTATCAAATAATCAACATTTACACTCATCAAAACTCTTATACTAGAATTACGCAAATCTCCAGCATGAATCGTGATTATTAGTTTGGGCTTATTATGTCAAAGCAACTTAGTTAATTTAGTACTTCCCTAAAGGCCAAAATAAAAAGCAGCCCAAAGATAAAATAATTGTCCCAAATTAAGAAGCCCAGGTCTTCGTCTTCTCCCCTAATTCAATTTCAGAGAAGAGCGGCGCTGAGCGGGACTCGCTGGAACTGGATGATTGAAGTGCAGGGGCGGAGACGAGACCGGTCGGAGGATGGCCGTATAAGGCGTGGCCCTGTGTGGTTCCGTCACTGCATATAATCCCCAAGACCCCAACCAAAAGTTAGCAGTGCACCAGCATCTGTTGAAACAACAATTTACATCAGACAACCATTTTCAATGTTAATACTGCACCTAAATTGAGTATTCTACATAAAGATCATTGCACAACTAATTGGAAAATATTTTAGAAGATATGCAATAAATTTAGAAGAGCTAATATTTTATTTGAAATCCAAAAATAAGTGATCATGTAGTAAAAACTAATAAACGGGAGTATATCTACAAATGAAATATTGAATAAAAATTTAAGTTAAGTTAAGATATGTATTTATTTATATATGTTTTAATTTGATTGTAGGTGTTTTAAAATAACTACGAAATGATTCAAATTGCAAAACCTATGAAATTGACGAGATCGATGGAGATTGAGTGCAAACTAGTACTACCTCTGTCCACCAAAATTTGTCCCACTTTGACTCGCACAGATTTTAAGAAATGTAATGAAAAGTGAGTTAAAAAAGTTAGTGGATGGTGGGTCCTATTTTTATATATTAGTTTTATAATAAAATGTGAGTAAGAATGAGTTAGTGGAAAATGAGGTCCACTACTAAAAATGGTTTAAGTGAAATAGGACAAATTTTGGTGGACAGATGTAGTAGTATAAATGTTCGTACTTAAAATATTTTATCTATGAAAATTTAAATTAAAGGTAAGGAGATTGAAATTATAGTGTGTGCAAACTTTATAATCTTTTAAGAATTAAAACAAGTGTCCAACTCACGATTTAAAAATAAAATAAGATGGGAAGAAAAAAAAAGTAAATTAAACGAAGGGATCAAAATTGTGAAAAATAATTTATGATCGTCTGCTTGGTTGAATTGCATGGTGGTTTTAATTGTTTGTGTTTAATTGTTTGAACAAGGGCTTATTTTATCTTAAGGTTCAATAAAAACAGACCCATAAATATAATAAGTTAAGGCCAGTAGAAAATTAATACTCCCACATGAATTGAAGTCCATTTTCATTCATTTTCTTCCCCAATAATAATTTTGGATTTGGTGTCGGGGCGCTGGGGTGCCAGGCCGGAGGGCGACCATGAGTGGGGCGGTTCTGGGACCGGCCAAGCCCCCGTTGGAGCGGTGACTTGGCCGTTGATAATTCTGTCCCTAGCCATATGTCTCAAGTTTGAATTTTTGGTGTCATGATGTTTAAATTTAAATTCATTTACCCATAAATAATACTCCCTCCGTCCCACTTTAGGAGTCCCGATTGGAATATTCCATAATTGGTAATAGGCCCCACATTCCACTAACCTTTTTCCACTCACATTTTATGATAAAACTAATATAAAAAGGTAGGACCCACATTCCACTATATTTTTTCACAACTTTTCTTTACATTTCTTAATACCCGTGCCGAACTCAACCGAGACTCCTAAAGTGAGACGGAGGGAGTATTTAAATTTAAATTCATTTACCCATAAATAAAATACACGATTAGAATAATCAAAACAGAAGCCAAGCAATGCCAAAAGACCAGGGGAATACAAAAAGAAATATAACTTCCGATCCAAATTTAACTTATAAGTAAACAGACCAGGGGAATACAAAAAGAAATATAACTTCCGATCCAAATTTAACTTATAAGTAAACATCAAATCCCGAATCTAAAACCTTAAATTCGGAGAAAGTTGTCGTTTAGTGGGAAAAAATTCGAAAAAGAAAGCGCAGAAACAAAGCCCTATATCAACTCGTAAGATTTTGGAACTAAAATAAAAAATAATATTTTTCGTGGATGGATAAAAAGTGTAAACAAAAGTAGCGTAGCAATTTGGGGCGAGTAGTGGTGTCACGTTAGATAATTAAGCGTTTTATATTTGGAATTTAAAAATTGATGCATAGGCTAAAGGGGAAGAATAAGTAGCATACGCTAAAAAGGAAAGAATCAAGTCTCATATTCCTAAAGAAACAAAGAGCAAAATAAGAAATAAGTAGCATAAACAAAATCTATATTAAGTACGAGTAATTCATATTTCAAGAATCTGACTCCTAAATCCATAATTAAGTTCATTTTCTTAACACACCTTGGTATTGGTAGCTCATTTCTTCAATGGAAATTTTAATTAGCATTTCATCAGTCAATTGTTTAGATTGAATTGTATATTTAGAAATAAAATTTAAAAAGAAAGTGCTCTCTCAATGATGTGACTTGTGAAGCCATACCCAACACTATAATATTTTGTAATCTATCGAGTTTCAGATTTTATGCCTAAAGTTCCATTCATCCCTTAAAATGAATGCTCAATGATGCAAAAAGAGAAAATGACAAAACTCAAAAGAGTAATAGTAAAACTACAATTAAAAAGTCATATTCCCAACTTACACATATCAAAGTTTTTATGTATTCATTTATTTTCATATTTCAAAGTTGTGACGTTATACAATGTGGGCCAAAAAGTGTGGAAAAAGAAAATGACAGAATGAAGAAGAAAATGAAGCTACGATTAAGTCATTCTCGACTCAACCTAAACATCTCCCAAAGTTGGAGCGCTAAAAAAGCCAAAAGGCCAAAAACTATGTGACCGAATCACCTCCACTCCTATTGATTCTACCCAATCAGATACTCATACGAATGGTTTCCTTCTTCTTTTTTACCTCTTCTTCTTCCTCCTCCTCATCTCGTTCCATGCCAACCAGGCAGATGATTTATGACGATGATTTCATAGTCATCAATCTACAAAAGCAGTAATTGTAATTAACTATATGGAGATGATTATTTGACAATTGAGCCATCACAATTAACATTTCATTCACTAGTACTATTTGTACAATTAATTTTTCGAGAGAGAAAAAGCACTCTCCGAAAGTGTGAGTCCAAAACTGATCCTTTTCCCTATCTATTGATTTCTCTAAAATGCATTGCTACCACTCTCTTTTTGATCACACCCCTTTCTCGTCATCAAACCCATATTATACATTATATTAAAATCTTGCCCAATTTTTAATATTATCATTATTGACAACCCCTTCAAAAGATTAGATATAATATTGCCCAATTTTTTTTATAAAATCCGCATTCAACCTTCTCTTCCATCCCACTCTCATATCTCCTAGTCAAAATGCCACCCAAGCAAATGCTTTCACCCCCATTCCTCTTCCTCTTCTTCCTCTTCACCTCGTCCATGGCCAACGAGGCGGCCACAGTCCCAATGGGCTCCAACATGGCCACTCAGAAAGATGGCATCCTCAACTACATCCCGGATTCATACAACACGCTGGTGTCCCGCCCTCCGCCAATGCCGAAGCATGGTATGCAGAAGACAAACTGACTCTTAATTACTACTACCTCTGTCCCTGAAAATTAGATACAGTTTACTATTTCGGTCCGTCCCTGAAAATTTGATATACTTCACTTTTACCATTTTTGGTAGTGGACCCCATATTCCACCAACTCATTCCTACTCACATTTTATTATAAAACTAATACTTTAAAAGTAAAACCCACATCCCACTAACTTTTTCAACTCACTTTTCATTACATTTCTTAAAACCCGTGCCGGGTCAAAGTGTAGCAAATTTTGGGGGACGGAGGCAGTATATTTCTACATATTTTGTACGGATGAGTTTTACGTGATTGAATATTTTACAGCGATCGTGACATACGGCCGGCCAAAATCGCGTCGCTGGTAACAGTGCAAGAATTGGACACCCCAGCGAAGCCACATCCCCCGACTTGCTTTCCCGAATGTTGAGATTTGAGTTGTTACATTCTGTGTTTTCGAAATTTGCTGGTTTTGATGTTGCATGACTGTTTTTACTTTTCAAGTTGTTTTCTGTTTTGGTATTTTATGTTTTGAATATTGTTTAGCAGATTCTTGATGTTGAGATATAATGATAGTATATATTATACCACTTCTACTTCTATCTATGAAACATCACATTTATTAATTGAGAAAATTTTCTAAGTTTATACACTATACTCTCAACTGTCAATGATCAGCTTTCCTTTGTGATTTGTCCCGACCAAAATAGATTGAAGAATTGCATATTTTAGGTCCCTAAACTTGATAAGATAGTATCATAGGTCTCCGGAATATCATTAATCACATTTAAGGTCCTTCTCAACTTATTTTTCTCATTTTGCCCCTAACTCCTTCAAAGCTTATTTAATTTATACTCGTTGATATTTTAGAATTTAAATCTAACATGATGTTTTAATTTATATATAAATGAAATATGCATAGATAATAATTCAAAAACACACAATACATTTTTAGAAATTATTGCTATAAATGTTTACATATTGTTTATTAAAACAAATAAACTTACAAATTAAATTATAGTAACAAAAACTGGTGTATAAAACATAATGAATGAGATCACCAAGTCACTTCGTGGGGACATTGGGAGTATAAAAAATATTGCAGTTATCACATATTAGATCTTAACTTTTCATTTTTCATTTTCCCATTTAAAAATTCAAAGGGAATTAAAAGGTTTTAACTATTGCCACAATCTACAAACTCGAAGGTAAAACTTTCAATTTTCTCATTTATCATATCGCATTTCGGTTGAATAGGGTAAACAAGAGCAGCATTAGTTGTGTGTGAGAGAGGGAGACAGATGATGATGGGTGATAATTAGTCAAAAGCTAGCGGCCTTTGACAACAACACTAACCAATTTTTTTTAATTTTGATAAGCAGTTATTAAATTAGTCATTAAGCTGATAAAGTGATAAGCAGATAAAGTGATAAGTCATTGTGCACTGAAGTTCATTTTAGTAATTATGAATATGTTTAAAACATAAATTAATGAAGAAGCCCATTTAATAAGGGTGATGCTAAATGGGCATGTGGCCTGCCGTAAAAATATAATATTAATAAAAAATCATTACATTAAATGCTAATTTACTTGAAATCAGTTCTTAAAAATACTAATTTTAAGAATTAAGACTAATATACCCTTGTGCATAAATAGGGAGTAGAGTATAATTAATACTCTTCCCGTCCCCAATTAAGAGTCACAGTTGCACTCAGAGTTTTAAAAACAGGGCCGGACCGGCTGGTCGAATCGGTTCAACCGCAAACCGATTCCTTGTCCGGTCCGGTTCAGCATATTAAACCGTCAGGCATTGAGCCATTTTGAACCGGGTGAGCCGGGCAGTTCGATCGTGAACTGCTGGCCGGTTGAACCGGTTTTGTCAACTTTAACAATGTTTACGAAAATTTGACACTAGAGGGGGTCGAACCGAGTACCTCATGGAAGCAAGTCCAACCCCTTTACCATTGTACCACTTCGATTATATTGATATAACAATAACTTTAATTACATATAATTAGTAAGTTTTGTTTATTTAATAATTTAATTAAATATTTCAGTAAACTAATTATTATTGTTTATTATTTAACCAACTAATTTATTTTAATATTCTATGTATAAGTTATTTACTAAACTTTAATAGAGTAATATTTTGTTCATTTACGAAATCCTAATATTGACATATCTATATATAAGTTTTAATATTTTAAGTATATATTGATAATTTAATTATACTTATCATTAATTAAGTTTAATAATATTTTATTACTCTCTAAATTTTAATGTTATCAATATAGATTTTCATCGAAATTCATATATATGTGATTATAAATTTATATATATTTATATAAAATATACTCCCTCCGTCCACGAATAAGAGTCTCATTTTTCCATTTTGGTTCGTCCACGAATAAGAGTCCCGATTCATAATTACCATAAATGGTAAAGAGACCTCACACTCCACTAACTCATTCCACTCACATATCATTCAAAACTAATATATACAAGTGGGACCCCTATTCCACTAACTTTCTTCCACCCACTTTTTTAACATTTCTTAAAACCCGCGCCATTTAGAAATGAGACTCTTAATCGTGGACGGGGGAGTATTTAATTATATATGCTACCAAATGACAAGAACAGCTTTTTCTTTTCTTTTTTTTCCTTTCCCCCTTTTTCCCGCGACCGACGGAACAAGTTATGGAGCCGCCACACCCGACGGTCCCAGTGTCCTCCCCACACGGCCGACGCCATTGGGTACACGGCGTTGGGCCCGAGCGTGAGGCATTTTGGGGGGCGGGCCTCGTGGAAGGGAAAGGGGGGGAGGCCCCCCCGACTGCCCTGGCGATCCATCGGGGTGTGTCCGGGGGGGGGTTCGGGTGGAAGGGGAGGAGGGATGCAGAGCCTGGTGGGGGGATTTGTTTGGGGACGGCTTCACTTTTACTTCCCTCAAAAAAGGGAAAAGGGCCATGATTGAGGATTTTGTTGATGGATTAGAGGCCGAGGGATTTGGGGGGTGGGGTGACGAGGATGAGGGGGCCGGGCCCCAAAGGGTTTTTTCTTCTGTCTTTCCCCTTTCACTTTGATTTTTTTAGGTTTTCCCCAAGCATCTTCATTTCTTTTTTTTGCTTTTTTGGGAAATAGAACTTTCTCATATTTAGTCAAATTTGCAATCAACGCTATTTTAACATTCCTTTTCGGGCCAATTCGGGGCAAATTCATTTTTTTGGGGGAAATAATCAAAAAAATAATTTGACCAAAAGATAAAAA
>NC_062965.1:24986273-25000763 GCF_023119035.1 Salvia hispanica
ACTCTGATTGGATTTCTGATACGAATTTTTTGACTCTAGAGGTTTCGATTAGTTGTGCTCTTCTGTGTTGTTTTTTCTTCCGTTTCCGGAAATTAATCTGGATTTTTTGTTCGACAGGTAGTGCTGGAGATATATGATTATTATCCTGGTTCAGAAGATCTGAATTGGAAGTTGTGATTTATTGTTCTTTCATCGTCAATCGGGACGTGCATGGCGGAATTACTGTGTTTAGACATATAATTTCAGCAAATATGATTCTCTGTTCACCGCTTCTGAGACGATGATATGAATGCTTCGCTTCGAAATCCAGATTTCGTTAGGTAATTTGATTCTTCGTTATAAGATGACGAGCGCTGAATTTTCTCCTAACTGATGAAATTGTTTGCTCTCGCAATTGCAGATTTGGATGGTTCTGTTAGCTGATTTATCTAATTTCTAGAAGCAGAAGGAAAATCTGGATTGTATGAGGAAGAACAGAGTACAGTGAACAGAATTGAAGTTCGCCGGTAACGCAAATATTGTTTTTCAAAAAATTGTTTTCTCATGATTTCTGTTTCGATCTTTACCACAAAGATCCCTAAAATATTATCGTTGACATAAATTATATAAGTTGTTGACATGAAAATGTTTATTTTTGACATGAATTATATAGCTCGTTGACATAATAACTTTTGTTATTGACATGAATTATATAAGTCGTTGGCATAAATTTTATGAAAATTGTTGTTGACATAAATTATATGTAAAACATTGTTGATGACATGAATTATATGTAAAACGTTATTGTTGACATAAATAATATACGTCGTTGACATGAAAATATTTGTCGTTGACATTAATTATTTGTGAAATGTTATTGTTGACATAATAGTTGACATAAATAAAGTTTGTTGTTGACATCGTAGTTCACATAAATAAAGTTTGTTGTTGACATCGTAGTTGACATAAATAATGTTTGTTATTGACATTTGTCGTTGACATTAATTATAAGTGTTATTTTTTAGTTGTTGACATTTTAATACGAGTTGTTGACATTCGATAATCTCGGTATTGATTAGTGAATTGTAAGTGTTATTTTTAGTTGTTGACATTTTAATACGAGTTGTTGACATTCGATATTCTCGGTATTGATATGTGAATTATAAGTATTACTTGTTGACATTTTAATACGAGTTGTTGACATTCGATATTCTCGGTATTGATATGTGAATTATAAGTATTATTTGTTAGTTGTTGACATTTTAATACGAGGTCTCGGTATTGATAAGTGAATTGTAAGTGTTATTTTTTAGTTGTTGACATTTTAATACGAGTTGTTAACATTTGATATTCTCGGTATTGATATGTAAATTATAAGTGTTATTTGTTAGTTGTTGACATTTTAATACGAGTTGTTGACATTCGATATTCTCGGTATTGATATGTGAATTGTAAAGTTTATTTGTTAGTTGTTGATATTTTAATACGAGTTGTTGACATTCGATATTCTCGGTATTGATATGTGAATTGTAAAGTTTATTTGTTAGTTGTTGACATTTTAATACGAGTTGTTGACATTCGATATTCTCGGTATTGATATGTGAATTATAAGTGTTATTTTTTAGTTGTTAAAATTTTAATAAGTGTTATTTTATTGAATGTTGAAGATTTGAAGATTTGAATGTTGAAGATTTAAAGATTTGAATGTTGAAGATTTGAAGGTTGAAGATTTGAAGATTTGAAGATTTGAAGATTTGGATGTTGAAGATTTGAAGATTTGAATAATTGAATGTTGAAGATTTGAAAACTTTGCAGCTAGAGTTTTAGAGAGGATTTTAGTAAATGATTTCAAATACAATTTAATGAAAAGACAATTATACCCCCGTGTTGACATAATGTGATAGTTGTTGACATTAAGTTAATCTTGTGAATTAGTGGCTGAGATTGCATCTCATTTCTCAATTATGCCAAAAAATCTCATCCTAACAAGACTATATATATATATATATATAGTTGTGATCAATGTCGAACCCTTTTTAAAGACCGAACTAGAGACCAAATCTGGGCCATTAGATCTAATTTTTTTGATGAGATGTGCTGCTGTGAAAATTTTTTCTGCTTCATTACTAGCCCATTTTACTTCATTGTATAGGTTTATTACTTCATTCTGTACGTAATATCTTGAAATTACAACATGTTTTTATTTGCTTCCAGTAGGTTTTGAAATGATTCAACATATGCTTCATTCAAATTCATTGACGTGGGTTTTTGCTTGATTAACATTTAAATATGCAATTTATTCAAGTAAATTTATTACTTCATTCAGAAACGTTATTACTTCATTGGAGAAGATTTTTACTTCATTCCAGTAGGACTTCAAATGCTTCTATGCATACTTCATTCCAATAATTTATTATATTATTCCATGTGTTTATTAAACCATATTAGCGTCATGGCGGTGGTGATAGATATTGTAGAGAGAAAGAACGGCACGCGACGGCGAAACCACATTTACGTACTGGAATGAAGTAAAAACCTACTGGAATGAAGTAAAAACCTACTAGAATGAAGTAATATATTCTGGACGAAGTTAAATCTTCGTAACATGTTAGTATGACTTATTTACCTTCGGATGAATTAAAATAGGCTCGTGATGAAGGCGAAAATAATTTATAAATTTATGTATCTTATCCATAAAAAACTAGATCTAAAAGCCCTAATTTAGTAGGGTTCGGCGGTTCGGTCTTTAAGAGTGGATTTGTGAATAATGGGACTCTATATATTCTAATAGGTTTTTACTTCATTCCAGTAGGTTTTTACTTCATTCCAGTACGTAAATGTGGTTTCGCCGTCGCGTGTCGTTCTTTCTCTCTACAATATCTATCACCAACGCCATGGCGCTAATATGGTTTAATAAACACATGGAATAATGTAATAAATTGTTGGAATGAAGTATGTGTAGAAGCATTTGAAGTACAGAATGAAGTAATAAACCTATATAATGAAGTAAAATGGGCTTGTAATGAAGCCAAAAAAATTTTCACAGCAGCACATCTCATCAAAAAAACTAGATCTAATGGCCCAGATTTGGTCTCTAGTTCGGTCTTTAAAATTGGTTCGACATTGATCACAACTCTCTCTCTCTCTCTCTCTCTATATATATATATATATAGAGTAGTGATATATGGCAATTGCCCATTAAGTACATAACTAGAGAATAAATCACAGCCACAAGATCAAGAAAATCAAGGGCTAGTATTAAAACATGTGATTTTTGAATTTGAAGTTGAAATCAGTTCACTCTACCATAGATTTACTTCACTATAACAAGGGGGATATAATGGATATTTCACAAATAAAATTAGGGTTAACATTTGAATTAATTTCTCATTTACGGAATTCAATCTCTCTGCCATCACTCCTCTTCCCGTCTTCTCCTTCTCCTATTCTCGAAATTTCGTCGTTGCCGTCTTCCTGTGTCACGACCGCACTTTGCTAAGGATAGCAAAGCCGGGAAACCGTGACTAGGTGTGGGAAATAAGAGGAGGGGAATAGAAAGGGGATAATAATGACGAAATATTTACTTAGAAATAAAGTGAAGATAATATCAGATTTACTTTTAATCATAAGAACTTAAATGAAAATCTTACTTTTCAATAAATAATTATCAGAGTACAGGAGATTAATCGAGGTTAACGAAAATCTTAGTACGCAGCGGAATGAACACGGTCACATGTATGGAGACATGTACCGCCGAGAGCCTCTACTTAAAATAAAAAGAAAATCATAACTCTACTCAGCATTCTCCACCGTCACTGCTCAACCTGCACATTTAGAAATATATGCAGGGCTGAGTATAAAATACTCAGTGAACACATTGCCGAAATATACATACATAAAATGAAAATATTGTCATGCCATCACAGTAACACTCGAGGGTTTTCTCTTAAAAGGCCCGAGCTTACTAAATTCTTTGTGAGCTAAAGTTTGACTGATCAGTCTAAGTTCTTTCTTTCTTTTCGCCATATCTGAACACCAAGTGCCGTGGAGATGGTGCTCTCTCACGGTCACCTACCTTTTTCTCCAGCCGGGGAGGTGGCCACCTCCCACGGCCTCCATAACTTTATTTGTGACCCGTGGAAGGTGGCCACCTTCCACGGCCACTTGTGTACACTAATCCGAGTAGGGACACCACCCTCACTTGGACCCGAATTCGATTCTTACGTTCCATCCAAACAGATAGGCATAAAACAAATCATTTATGGCAAGACAACATCATTTGCATAAACAACAAACATAGATTTACATTTTCATATTTTCATCCATATTAGTATGTAGGATAGAAAAGTTCACTTCATGTGTTTAAATTCCTTAATTTGAATTTCTTTACTCCTTCCATCACTTGCTCGTAGAGATAACGTGATTAAGATAGGTAATTTAATCGAATCCTCAATTCCTTCTCCTGATTTACAATTCTCGATCGTATATAAATGTTACGTTGGAGTAGTCCCTCTTTCAC
The DNA here is from genome assembly GCF_023119035.1 of Salvia hispanica. Classification (NCBI taxonomy): domain Eukaryota; kingdom Viridiplantae; phylum Streptophyta; class Magnoliopsida; order Lamiales; family Lamiaceae; genus Salvia; species Salvia hispanica. Next base: position 24,990,772 of record NC_062965.1, read on the forward strand.
TCTCGTAACTTTTTCTTCACTTTCTCATTTCTCTCAAGTAATATGTCGGTTTTACCGACTCCTCTTGTGGCCAAATCTAATCTCCTCTGTAATATATGGCCAATACTTTTTCTTAAAAATCATGTTTACTATTTAGAGAATTAATTTATATATATGCATGTTACAAATGTACAAATTTTAGATGTACACGTGTAGTTCATGTGTTCTTTGAGGTTAATAAGTTGCCACACTTGCATATTTATATTTCTTTCCATGCACACGTATTGGCATAATTAGTTTAATACATTATACTATACGTATATATAATTCCACTATTATAATTTAAATTGCTAAGTAAAATATACTATGCATGGTTTATATATACACTCTTATTCTTATAATTAATAACTAGATGAATATGTCTACCATGCCAATAACAATTTAATATACGAATTAATTTCGGATCAGGAATGTTACATATATATTGGGCTGCCATAAATTAGAAAAAAAAGAGAGAATATGATTTGGGCCTCTCCATGGTGACTCCAAAATTTAAGAAATGGGCTGGGATTTAATTGATAAACCCACACATGTACACTTTTAATTTCTTGAATTCCATTTCATAGTTTTAGAGATGTTTACCGGCAGTTAGACTTTATAAAATAAAAGGTTTGGTTCCATTAATGTGACCCTATGCTCACTTATGCATGACATTTCATTTATTAGAATTATAATAATTTATATTATTCTTTAGTTCTTTTGAAAATTTTCACTAAACTACTTGTAGTTTCGGAAATATAAAAAGAAATGAAAAAAACGTCAACATGTTACACGCTACCCACCTTAACAAGACGATAAAAGTCGGGATGTTACATCCTGTCGCTGGAATCGTTCTCGTCTTCCCGTTGTTGTCAACATTCCTTCGCCTCCATCCGTCGTCGAACAATGGATTCAACTCAGAAAGATTTTTCAAATTTATGTAAGTTGTTCTACAGGTTTGTTCAACTGATTTAGATTTCTCATTCCGATTTCTCTCATTTCGTCGTCAAACTCATTTTTTATTAACATTTCTTCAACGGATTTAGATTTGAACATTTAATTAGTGTTAGAATCAACAGTTAATTAGTTTTAACAATTCTGCAAATTCAAACATCGACAATTTTTAATAAGTGAGATCTGCAATAGTTTATTATGCAATCCAAATTGAACATAAGAACATCTGCTTACAGTTAATTACTACAGTTAAACTACTTCTCTTTTTTTATGTAGGTTTTGATCGATAGAAAAAAAAAGTGCAACCAAAGACTCTAATCGTGAGTAACTCCTACCTGCTCTGTTTTTCATTTAGTGAAGTATTCCATGATTAGAGTGAAGTGTTTGTGATCTACGCTTATTGTGCTCTGTTTTTTTATTGGAGTGAAGTAAAACATGCTTAGAGTGAAGTATTCTTGTGTTAGAGTGAAGTGTTTGTCATCCATGCTTATAGTGTTTTATTTTTCCATTTCAGTGAAGTAAAACAAGCTTAGAGTGAAGTATTCTAGTGTTAGAGTGAAGTGTTTGTCATCCATGCTTATAGTGCTTTGTTTTTTCCATCTCAGTGAAGTAAAACATGATTAAAGTGAAGTATTCCAGTATTAGAGTGAAGTGTTTATAATCCATGCTTACAGTGCTTTGTTTTTCCATTCAGTGAAGTAAAACATGCTTAGATAGAAGTATTCTAGTGTTAGAGTGAAGTGTTTGTCATCCATGCTTATAGTGCTTTGTTTTTCCATTTCAGTGAAGTAAAACATGATTAAAGTGAAGTATTCTAGTATTAGAGTGAAGTGTTTGTCATCTATGCTTAAAGTGCTTTGTTTTTCCATTTCAGTGAAGTAAAAATGCTTAGAGTGAAGTATTCTAGTGTTAGAGTGAAGTGTTTGTCATTCATGCTTATAGTGCTTTGTTTTTCTATTTCAGTGAAGTAAAACATGAATAAAGTGAAGTATTCCAGTATTAGAGTGAAATGTTTGTCATCCATGCTTAAAGTGTTTTGTTTTTCCATTTCAGTGAAGTAAAACATGCTTAGAGTGAAGTATTAAAGTGTTAGAGTGAAGTGTTTGTCATCCATGCTTAAAGTGCTTTGTTTTTCCATTTCAGTGAAGTAAAATATGGTTAGAGTGAAGTATTCCAGTGTTAGAGTGAAGTGTTTGTCATCCATGCTTATAGTACACTATTTTTTCATCTCAGTGAAGTAAAACGTGCTTAGAGTGAAGTATTTCATGCTTAGAGTGAAGTGTTTATGATCTTTGCTTATAGTGCACTATTTTTTCATCTCAGTGAAGTAAAATGTGCATAGAGTGAAGTATTCCATGCTTAGAGTAAAGTGTTTGTGATACTTGCTTACAGTGCATTATTTTTTTCATCTCAGTGAAGTAAAACGTGCATAGAGTGAAGTATTTCATGCTCAGAGTGAAGTGTTTGTGATCCCCACTGTTTTTTCCTCTCGGTGAAGTAAAACGTGCATAGAGTGAAGTATTCCATGGTTAGAGTGTATAGAGAGCTTAAAGTGAACTAATAAATGTTAAGAGTGTAGTGTTTTACCTTTACAGTGATTCAGTTTATGCTTAGAGTGAAGTATACGATGTATGTCTTATAGTGTTATGTGTTTTCTGATTTCAGTGAAGTTATAGACCTTGGAGTGAAGTATATGATGATTGTTACTACATTGAGCAGGAAAAAAATTGGAAATGTATTGAAGCAGCAGGGGAATACTCCAAAGACTAAGAGCAAAGAATTGCAGCGCATTAATGTTGTCTGAAACAAACCATTAGTCATTGAATAACTTGGCGACAACATCAAAACATTATCAAGAATGCAGCAACAACATGGAGATAGATGTGGAAAAATGATTGCAAACTTCAAGCATTCATGATCATTTGTATTAAACTGATATGGTTCATAATATGTGTCATTTAGTTCAATATAAAGCTCATCCGTTTCAATTAAATTCAATATTATGTTAGACTATTTACTTCACTGCAGAGCATATTTGCTTCACTATAGAACATATTTACTTCACTGTAATTCACTGTAAAGTTATTATACTTCACTATAAGCATATAATAGTTCACTATATGCACAATATACTTCACTATATGTTCAATATACTTCACTAAAATGAAAAAAATAGTTCATTATGACTAATATTCTTTACTGAATTATCAAACATTAGTATAAAAGACCATATAGTATTTCAACTTCACTATAAAGTGAACCAAAATATCTAATAAGTGAACTAAAGATTTGTAGGCAGTGAAATAAACACATGTAAAAGTGAACTTATTCGCACTTGAGTAGAACACAATAAACAAGTTCGCAACAAGATAAAAATCACTCAAAAGTGAACTAAAAACGAGTCATTAGTGCACTAAATATGCTGCTACAAAGTGAACTATTTCTGGCCAAATTCTCAGTGCCTCTGTTTTGTCTTCTCTTTCACCTTTCTGCAGTTCTTCAAATCATGATGTCCAATCTCTTGGCAGTTTCCACATTTTCGACCTAGTTTCATTGATAACCTCAATGCCTCTGTTTTTGTCTTCTTTTTCACCTTTTTTTTATCCCTTTTTACGGGTATCAAACCCAACATGTCGAGCGTGATTGTTATAAAAGTCCAATGCACGATCAAGAGTGATAAACTCTGTCCAATTCTTGCTTCAAATCTTTGGGACATTTTGGCACGTAAATCACTATTGTATAAACAAAACAATGTTATATTTCACTATTAGTTACATATACTTCACTACATGAAATATTCACATCACTGTTAGCAATAAATCATTGTTGAATAAAAAACAATTTATACTTCACTGTTCGTTACATATACATCACTATATGCTCAATATAGTTCACTATATCCTCAATATACTTCACTGTAATGTAAAAACAAAACACTATAAGGCATGCATCATATACTTCACTATAACCATAATTTGAGGTGAAATACTTCACTATAAGCACGATATAGTTCACTATATCATCACTATACTTCACTGGAGTGAAAAAACAAAACACTATAAGACATGCATCATATACTTCACTATAACTGTAATTTGATTCACTGTAAATGTAAAATACTTCACTATCCTCAATATACTTCACTGGAATGAAAACACAAAACACTATAAGACATGCATCATATACTTACTGGAAGCGATAAATACTTCACTCCAAAGTATGATAATTACCTTTAGAAGTCTTAGTTTCCTCTCCCGATGATGATGAATCGAAATAATCTTCGTCCCCGCATCAGAATTGAATCCATTGATTTCTCTTTTGTGTGATTGATGAATTGGAGAAGAATGGAATCACGATGAACTGCAATGAATTGGAGAGGTATCGCAATGAATTGGACAAAATTCGCGTCGAGATGAATTGAAGAACGAATAATGTGAACTGGAGAAGAATCACGTTGGATGAATTGAATGGAAAAACCGAATTTGAATGAATCTAATTTGGAAGGAAATCGATCATGAGATTTTAGTTCCAGATCTGATTTGGAATGGAATGAATATGATATGGAACACACGCCTCATATGAATTTCATAATGTGATTCCAAAAATACCCTTGGCATATTTTACATCATTAAAATAAACAATATTTGTTGCCTTTATTTGTGTGGCTAAGAATTGTTCTCTAGTTATATACTTAAAATTAGTTAGACCTTGATCACTCCTCTATATATATATATATATATATATATATATGGGACGCACTATATAGGGGCGCACTATGGTCCATAAGGCAAATTCTGTCAAAAATCAAAGCAAATCTCAGCCCTTGGATCCTCAGATTAGATGGTTGTGATCATAATACCTGAGATACATTATTACCCTAAAAGCGTTACATTATTAACTAGGCTACATTATTAGACTGCACAATCTACATTATTAGACTACAACTGTTACATTATTAGCCAAGCTATATTATTAGACTACGCAATCTATATTATTAGGTGACACGTGGCATTAATCTAACAATTACATTACAGGATCCAATGGCTGAGATTTGCTTTGATTTTTGACAGAATTTCACTTATGGAACTGATCACATCCCTATATATATATATATAGGGATGTATTCAGATCAGAACGCTAAATATTGTCAGAACGTCAAACCATGTACATTTTATGCACATATAATGTACCACCCCCATATGTAATAATGTACCACCCCAAAATAATGTACATCCTCATATAATGTACATTATTTTGGAGTGGTACATTATTACATATGGGTGTGGTACATTATATGTGTATAAAATGTACATGATTTGACGTTCTGACCGTAACACTGTTCTGACCGTAACACACCCCTATATTATATATATATATATATATATATAGGGGTGTATTCAGATTAAAACCATAATGTATATTAAAACATCAAACCATGTAAAATAATGTACATTATACACACTAATAATCTACATTTTATTCATGTATAATGTACTGTCAGCATAATGTACAGAATTCATATAATGTAAATGTACATTATTAGTGTGTACAATATTTAGAACAGTACATTATACATGAATAAAATGTACATTATTAGTGTGTATAATATACATTATTTACATGGTTTGATGTTTTAATATACATTATGGTTTTCATCTAAATACACCCCTATATATATATATATATATATATATAAACTAGAGAAAAGAAAGGCTTGGGATTTACCCTTTTTTTCGTGGGAATAAAGTGTTGTTGGATTGGAGACTTGATCCTAAAATTATCTACAACTCTCCCTCTTTTGTTTATTCACAAAGATTATATTTTTGATGTCCAAGCTTTGTAAATTCAGAATTTCAGGTTATAAGGAATGAAATCAGTGACGGATTGTTGGAGCTTGGGCTGTCATCGTTGGCGACGGAGTGCCGAGCTTGCTGCCGGAAGTTTCTCCGGCAGATTTCTATGTCATTTCAAGCTAAGTTCCTATAATTATTTGAGGATCTGCCATTTCTATGTTCTTGAGAGGTTATAGAAACAATGTCCTTGAGGTGCTAAATTTGCAATATGTGGAAGTATTTTAGGCAGAGGCTAATATGCAATATGTTGCAATATGTTGAAAAAGTGAGGTGTTGATGGTACTCACCTTTGTGTGATTGTGTAAAGGACTTGCTGAATTTGTCTCGTTTATGATATGAAAAAGGTCTTGTTGGATTGCTTCCTCCTCCTACTTCTTCGTTGGGAGAATATTGTTGGAGTTACTTATTGTTTATGTGGGGTTTGGCCGTTTGGGCATGAAAAGAATGGTGGTGTACATATATATATGAGAAGATAGCAACTTGGCTGACAAATCCTTCAAATATTCTGTTTGTCAGAAGATGATGATCTCCTGTCAGCTGCATTTAATGCTTGGCAGGCACCTGATCCTTCTATGATACGCACAACCCATTTTTTTTTATATGCATTTTACTATTTAATTAGTTTAGTTATTTGGGAATTTATTCATCTAGTATTTGTTTAATTTGGTATAGGAAAAATCCGGTTCAAGCACGTGGCTTTGGTGTAGGAAAACAAATAACATTCACGGTCATTCCTGATGATGTTCCAGACTTTCTTGGAGTAGAGCACGAATGTTGAACGGGCTGTCTGGGATGTGCACATCTTTCTCTAATTGTAATAGATTAGGAATTCGATAAATTTGTATAACAGTAGTACTTTAGCGGACTTCGAAAGGATGTGCCAGACATTATAAACTTTATTTGGTGTTACTCTTTTAGTTGTACTTGAAAAGTTCGTTTGAGAACGAATCAACTACTATTTATAATCCCAAGATCGATTATTATAAACGAAAGGGCAGGTTTCGAATTCTACAACGATCACTTATTTATTATATTTTTTTTTGGCTAATAATAATAATAATAATAAGGTTCAAAAATTCGGGACGTTACATTTGGGTCCAGGCTCAGCCCGTTTATTAGACAACCCGGTGGAGACCATCGCTGCTGCCGCCGCCGCCGCCGCTGTCACTAGTTGTAATTAATTAACGGACCGATATAAGTTATAACCATGTCCACAATTTTTGTACGGACATGGCTTATGACGAATATGGCGTTATGTACTTATCTTTTGCTTTCATGGAAGAATGATTGTTTATAGTTGATGCTTATTTTTGATGAATTGCTCTCCTTTTTATCGTAATATAACTAAAATCAACTAGCCTGCTTTACGTATTGTTCTAGTAATTCATAATGTTGACTAATGTATATATAGCTTGATAAAGATGTGAAATTGTGAATCAATAATTAAAATAAAAAATGAAAATGGAGTGCATATAAATCACAAACTTATGAGAACGATTTTGTTACTGATGGGTAAAAACACAAAATCATGAAGTTACAAAAACGTAGTTCTCTTTTCCAGTGGCATTTGTTTAAGTAAGCAATGTCCAAATATTTGTACAGTCATCTCAATATCAAGTATGCAATGTTTGATCGCAAACTAAAATCAGCAAATCAAGGAATCGTAAATATTGATCATAATGTTTTAATGAGATTAAATTGTGTCACTTGGTAGAGTTTATAATAATTGATTTAGAAAGTATCCAAAACACAGGGACATATTTATTAATTTGTCTGGATTTATGTATGAAAGTCTCTTTGAAACATTAGTTAAAAGATACGATTCAGTCAAAGTGTATATATAACAAGTTGATAAGTGGCAAGTTGACATATAAAGTGGATCATTCTATTCACTCCTAGGAATTTCATATAGACACAAATTGTCACGACCGCACTTTGCTAAGGATAGCAAACACGGTTTATCGTGACTAGGGGAGGATTAAAGAAGCGGGGAAGAAATGGGAATCTCTACAAAACTGGAATGAACGAAATTAAATTGGAATAACTGGAAAAATATATCAGAGTGCGTAAAGCAAAAGAATATAAGCTCGTTATTTTCATTGCAGCGGAAGAGTCAAGAGAGAATGACACCGTGTGTGGAGACACGATGCATCCAAGCATTTATCACACTGAAACACATTTGCCATCCCTGCTCAACATCGCCCCTCGTCGCCACCGCTTAACCTGCATATTTAGAAATATATGCAGGGCTGAGTACAAAAGTACTCAGTGAACACATTGCCGAAAATTACACATATACATTTGAAAATATTGTCAAGCCATCATCATAGTAACACTCAGGGGTTTTATTGAAAAGACCTGAGCTTACTAAAAATATTCACATTGGGCCCCTTTTTCCTGTACTTAGCCATATCTGATCATCTTGTGCCGCTGAGATGGTGTTCTCATACGGTCACCTTCCCTGCCCAACATGACAGAGGTATCCTTGTGTACACTAGTCCGAGCGGGGACACCACCCTCACTGGGACCCGAATTCGACTTATATATCATCATTCATAATTCACTTGGCCTTAGCCAACAGATAGGCATCATACACAAAACATTTATGGCAAGACAATATCAATTCACGAACATGTGTTCGAATTTTCACAAAATATAATTTGTATTTTTAGTATAAGAAAGCTCACCTCGTTCATTTAATTTCCTTAACTTGAAATTTTCGTCCCGACTTTAACTTGCAGAGATAACCTTTTTGGAAACATCAAAATATAATGTAATATACTAATTAGACTTCAAGAAATTATTAATCTTTAATAGGAATGCATGCCTCATAATTAATTATCTTTTCTTATTTTTCACTTATCCTATAAAACTTCTAAAACTCATATATTATTTGATGCGTCTTCATCCACTATTCTCGGGGTTCGACTAAATTGGATCTATGTATCTTTTACTTTGAAGATTACTCTTAAGCAAAACTCTTAAAATAAATTGAAAGATCATATATTTAAGCTTAGTTACAAAGGAACCTTAATTAAACTTAGGCTAGGATTCAATATTATATTTTTCTCCCAAACGATACCATTATCGAAACTGGGCTAGGAGTCGCTCGCATTTTCAGCCCACAATAACTAGATATCAGAATCGGGCCTTTCTCAAATTATTTGCTACAACACCTTACTAAAATTGGGCTTAGATTAAATTCTCTTTTCCTAGGCCCAAAATCAATTATTCCAGCCTAACTGCAGTTTCCCCACACCCAGCCCACTTTCCTTCACCAAAAAAAGAAATGGACACAACTCTAATTAAATTATTAGCCCAACAACTAATTAGGAAAAAGAGAGGCCCAATTCTAAGATTAATTCAACACATGTACTCTTCCCCCACCCACCTATCGTCTCTCTCCCTCTCAGTCACTATTCACCCCCTTTCTCCCCAAATCACAACTAGAGAAATTCTCCCCCGAATCGGAGTTTCCGTCGGCCAGCCGATCCGCCGGCGCCTACGGCGGTGTTCCCTCCTCGTCTCTCTCTCTCTCTCTTCTCTCCCTCTTTCCTCTCTTTCCCCTCTCTCTTTCTCTCTACTGGTCTCCGTCTCCCTCTTCTCTCTCTCCCCCTCTCTCTCCTCCGGCTCACGCCGCCGCCGCTGCTGTGTGCGCGGCGGTTCGCCGTCGCGGCCCTCCACCTCTCTCCCTCGGGATCCGCCGCCATCACCGATCACCGCTGCTACGCACCGCCACAGCCCCCTCTCTCTCCCGATCTTCCGCCGCCGCTGCTGTGCATGCACAGGCAGCGGCTTCGCCGCTTCTTCTCCGCGCCTCGCGCTGCCGGAGCAGCTCCACGAAGCCACCACAGTCGCCGCCTCCTAGCCGAACTCCCGAAAGGTAAGGAATGCCCAATTTTATCATTTCCCCGTTTTGTTTTATTTCTAAAGATTAAATCTTGAATTCAAAGTTTGGTATTTTTAACTTGTAGATTTGTAAAGGTCTTGAAATCATTGCATCTGTGACATATCGGGGTTGTGGGGCTGTCCTCGTGTCGATGGGGAGCCTAAGTCCATTCGCCGGAATCCGGCAGATTCATCTCCTCAAGATAAGTTTTCCAATTGGCTTAGTCATTAAAGTGTCTACCTACTTCTGCTACTTCATGAATTTAGTGATTTTGGAGC
>NC_062965.1:25000863-25003359 GCF_023119035.1 Salvia hispanica
TTTCCATAATCAGTTTTAAAGAAGTCCATCATAGTCGTCTTAAATTACAAAAAAAAAAAAAAACTAGGTATTTTCTTTTTTATATTTTTAAAAAATGAGAAGACAATTTTAATTCGTTGGTTTTAATTAGTTGTTTGTTTAACACATTTATTAGTTTCCATAATCAGTTTTAAAAAATTCCATCATAGTTATTCATTTCAACCCTCCCCGGGCGGTGAAAGTGACAGGTATTATTTCATGTCATAGTCGATTTATTACTCCATTTGTTATCTTTATTTGAGATTGTCTTTTCAGTAACTAATCATTGGTTTGCTATTTTATTCCAAGTGAGTTAGGATGTGATTTCGTTTTTATTTGTTTTAGAGTTATTCAAATTGGATTAATCTTGATGTATTATCTATTTATGGATCATATAATTATACGCATTGCTCCCTCCCTTCATTCACTATTTTAAGAACCATTTTGTTATTGAGTTGTCCACGATTTACAGAACTATTTACTTTATTCTATTTTTAGTATGCAAATCTCGCATACAATTCAATATAAAACTAATACTTTAAATGGGTCTAAAATTCCTATCACTTTCTCACTTTATGAGAAAACAATATCTTTATAGCTTCTATAAATTCTCTAAGCAAAGGATTCACTTTAAAAATTAAACTCCTCACATAATTCCTTTTTTAAAAGACTATTAAAAGCTAATTAGCTAAAGAACATTCATAAAGAATGATATGCAATGATTCTAATGAAATTATGCATCCTATGTTCTTATTTTGTTCAAGAGACTTCAATTCTTCTTGATAATTGTTGAAACTATAAAATAAAATGTAATTAGGCTTTAGATTAGAATTTTATTAGTTGTATTTGTGCCTATATATAAGGCATTTATTTGTATTTTGCATTTTAACACTTCAGTAAAAATGTAGTCCATAAATGAATTTTCCCCTTTTCTCATATCTCTCTCTACTGACGGTTATTCATATTTTCAGTTTCTTCTTCTTCCTCCAATGGAGGTTTCTCCATTATCTCAATCCAATTCTACAATTTTAACAATAATTAAATCAGAGAATTTAAGATCTCGACTTAAGGCTTGGATTCTCAATCACATTCAAAGATTCGATTACTTGAAATTAATTAATTAATTAAATAGAGAAGTCTTATTACTTGGATAAATTATTCAGGAGATTAATTACTTGAGTTTTATAACTAAATCCGAAGATTTAATCTTGGAGGCTTCTTTGTAAAAATCCACCTCCGTTCTTGCCTTTTTTCTTTTTGGATCCCTCTTTCGTCTCCGCGGCGCCGTGGCATTGATCAGGCTTTCCGGTGAGCCTCTGCACCAGCTCCCTGAAGTTTGCCGCATCAATCTTGATGGTTTTTGGTGCAAATATGTGGATTATTTTGAGAAAAAAAAAAGAAACAAAGGGGAGAAGGAAGGAGAAGATATTTATAAGATTTAATACATGTTTGAAATAATATCAGATTGAAAAGGCGAAAGTGTGAATCGATAAAAATTTGGGGGCATTTTTGAGCGAAAATAGTGTAAACGGACCGCTGATAAAATAAGTCCTTAATTTAGGGACTAGTGAGATATTTTTAAAGTCCAATAACTAAATAGTGATTAAATAAAAATTTAGGGACTGCTTTTTAGTTTACTCTTATTCTTCTTATGTGGAGGAGAGAGAGTTTAGGCAAACAAGGTGTGACACTTGTTTTAAAGTGAAACAAGTGCTACATGTAAAATTTAAATTTTATACGTAATCAATTAATGAGAGTAAAGAAAAAGTCTTAAAAAAATCTTTAATATCATAAACAGAATAGGTTAAAATTGGTAATGACTTGATAACTACTACATATTTTTGTGAACTTGATACATATCATATCTTAAATAAGTAAGTCCAGTAGCCAATGTCGAATAACTGCATTAATTTATTGTGGAAAATTAATGTTTAAACATATGGCTATACAAACTCTTAGAAATACTAGAATTTTCAGCAAGACAGGTGGATACACCATCCATAGATATGTCACAATTCAAGTCAAGTAACTATAAATTATTGGTTGAGGGTCTAATCATTAGAAAAATATAACTTCATTTTAGTGGAAGGAAGAGTTGTGATTGAATAAATTGTCCATAGTGGTTAGTCATGATAAATTGATGAGCTAACAACTGGGGCATGACACCATTATAAATATATATAACCCTGCATAGGGAGATGATCAAAATAAAAATGTATTTAAATCCAGAAATGCGGCTCAAATTTTGGCCCTATGATTAGATGATCTAATAGTCAATAATTAACCCAAAACACGGAAGGTTATAATTAAGTAGTTTTAGGTCATATTATAAGATTTGAGTTTATATCATGTTAAGATCAGTTTAGGTCATGCTTTGTTAGCATGACCTAATAATAAACTAACTATGACCTAAAAATGTCCTACGTATGACCGTGTTCTGCGTTTCTGTATTTAAATCTGGTCTTCATAGATCAAAAC
>NC_062965.1:25003369-25022652 GCF_023119035.1 Salvia hispanica
TAATGCATTTAAATCCAGAAATGCAGCCCAAATCTTGGCCCTAGGATTAGATGATCTAATAGTCAATAATTAACCCAAAACACGGAAGGTCATAATTATGTAGTTTTAGGTCATATTATAAGATTTGAGTTTATGTCATGTTAAGATCATTTTAGGTCATGCTTTGTTAGCATGCCCTAAAAATAAACTAATTATGACCTAAAAATGTCCTACGTATGACCGTGTTCTGCGATTCTGTATTTAAATCTGGTCTTCATAGATCAAAACCCTATATATATATATATATATATGGATGTACTAATATGCTAACTAATTTTAAAGTGCTAACGTACATCCAATCACGTGCTGCCACGTGGCACGAAAAATGCAATATTATATACAGAAAAATGCAATATGCATTTGCAAAAGTTATAATTGAATTTCGACAGATTGCATTTTTGTTATATGCAGATTGCATTTTTTATTGTTGAGTTTTGCATTTTCGATATTGACTGTTTAATTTGCATTTTATATCTATACGGATTGCATTTATATATGTGAAAATGCAAAACTTAACAATATAAAATGCAATTTATGTGAAAATGCAAAACTTAACAATAAAAATGCAATTTTTCTATAACTAAAATGCAATCTGCGGAAATGCATGAACAACTTCACAAATGTGTATTGCATTTTTATATATACAATATTGCATTTTTCGTGCCACGTGGCAGCACGTGGTTGGATGTACGTTAGCACTTTAAAATTAGTTAGCATTGATCACTCCTATATATATATATATATATATGTGTGTGTGTGTGTGTGGGTGCGATCATATCATAACTCATATTTATGTGATAACCTAATAACCCTATCATTTTATGGGTCAAAAGTATCATTTTTACTAAAAATGATATTTATACACGATAAAATGATATTTTTTCAGCATGCATAAAATGATACTTTTATTCCATAAAATGATATTCTGTTCCATAAAATGATATTTTTCGTCCATAAAATGAGGGTTATTAGGTTATCACCATAAATATGGGTTATGATATGATCACATCCATATATATATATATATAGGGTTTTGATCTATGAAGACCAGATTTAAATACAGAAACGCAGAACAAAGTCATACGTAGGGCATTTTTAGGTCATAGTTAGTTTATTTTTTAGGTCATGCTAACAAAGCATGACCTAAAATGATCTTAACATGACATAAACCCAAATCTTATAATATGACCTAAAAATGCTTAATTATGACCTTCCGTATTTTTGGTTAATTATTGACCATTAGATCATCTAATCCTAGGGTCAAGATTTGGGCTGCATTTCTTGATTTAAGCACATACTTGTTTTGATCACTCCCCTATATATATATATATATATATATATATATATATATATATAGAGGTGCGTTAAAATGACAACACTCTTAAAATGACACTGTGACACCACGCTAGTACACGCAATACTATATATGCTTTGCACCCAATAGTATAAACGGATTTAGGCTACACGCAATCTATAAGATTTGCGGAGTCTAGCGTATTGAATATATTGCAGTCGGGAAAAATTGTCAGATCTAGTGTATTGGAATATATGCAGTCAGTGAAAATTTATCCTTGAGCAATTTTTATGATTGCCACATGGCGAGCTGATTATTCGTAGAACGGGGTTGCGTTAGTGTGCTAACTAGTTTACAGTAATAACTAATAACTTTCAATTTTGTGTATTAAAATTATCAACACAAAGACATAACTATATCAATACAACATGTAAAATTTAAATATCAACACAACGATATAAGTTTATCAACACGAGAAGATTGATAAAATTATGTCTTTGTGTTGATATTTTTAACCTATAAAATTGATATTAGTTAGTAGTTATTACTGTAACTTAGTTAGTATTTGATCACTATATATATATATATATATATATAGGGATGTACTAATATGCTAACTAATTTTAAAGTGCTAACGTACATCCAATTACGTGCTGCCACGTGGCACGAAAAATGCAATATTGTATATAGAAAAATGCAATATGCATTTGTAAAAGTTATAATTGAATTTCGACAGATTGCATTTTTGTTATATGCAGATTGCATTTTTTGTTGTTGAGTTTTGCATTTTCGATATTGACTGTTTAATTTGCATTTTTTATCTATACGGATTGCATTTATATATGTGAAAATGCAAAACCTAACAATATAAAATGCAATTATGTGAAAATGCAAAACTTAACAATAAAAAATGCAATTGTTCTATAACTAAAATGCAATCTGCGGAAATGCATGAACAACTTCACAAATGTGTATTGCATTTTTATATATACAATATTGCATTTTTCGTGCCACATGGCAGCACGTGGTTGGATGTACGTTAGCACTCTAATTAAGGATGCGCCCTAGTGCTCCCCTATATATATATATATATATATATATATATATCATTTGAAATCGGAATCTGCCACAACAAGTTTAACAATATAGATCACCATTAAGTATCCCAAACAGCGAGATTACCAAATTCGTAAGATAAGATACACTAAATCCTACAACCATAATACACACTTAGTTGGAAAGCGTATCTTAAAAGTGTGAATCTGCCGGACTTCCGGCAGCGAGCTTCGGCTCTCCGTTGGACAGCCCCACACTCCGATCCACCACTGCAACATAGCAATTACAAAGGTACAAGTTAAAAACACCAATCTTTAAAATCAAAGGACAAGTCTTTAGAAAATAAAATAAAAGGGGGAAAGATGATAAATAAATAAATTGCCCTACCTTACCTGACGAAAAACGGCGAGGCGAGAGGGTGCAGTGGCGGAGGGCTCTCCGGCTGTCCGGTGACGGGACGGCCGGGCTGCTGTGAAGGCGACCTCCGGGCGGGAGCAGGGCGGCGAAACCGATGCCTGTGCATGCACAGCAGTGGCGGCGACAGATCCGAAAAGAGAGGAGTGACGGCGGACTCCGTGGCAGTGGCGGACCGAGCGAGAGAGAAGGGAGATCGGTGGTGCACGGCGGCGGTGGAGTAGGGCCGAGAGAGAGAAAGGGAAGGGAGAGAAGAGAAAGAGAGAAGGGAGAAGGGGAAGCCGCCGGAGGCGGCAGCGGCGCGACGGTGGCGGCTGGTCGACGGAAATTCCGATATGGGAAAGGGATTCCCTAGTTTTTGCAATTGGGGAGGACGAGGATGAATAGTGATTGAGAGAGAGGATACGATAAGTGGGAGAGAGTATATGTGTTGAATTAATCTCAGAATTTGGCCACTCTTTTCCTAATTAGTTGCTTGGGCCAATAAAGTAAGAATTAATCCCAGCCCACTCCTTTCAATAATATAGGAAGTAGTGAATTAATTCAAGTAAGCCCAAACTCCAAAATTTAAGTATGGGAAATCTTGGCCTACTTTCGAAATTAATTTCTTAATGAAAGAAATGTTAACATTTAATGTTTTAGCCTAAAACCTTTATTGTTATGTGATAATTATATGGTTCCTTCTTCTATCAATGCGATTAAGCTTTAACATAATATTAAATTTCTGTAATCTGGCATGAACCAAAATTAATTATGGAATTCGAAGAAGAAGCTCCAAATAAAATAGTATATGGGTTTTAGAAATTTCTTAAAGAATAATGAAAAAGATAAGAACTTAATTAGGAGGCATGCATTCCTATTAAAATTTAAGAATTTCTTGAAGTCTGATTAGTATATTACATTATATTTTGATGTTTCCAAAAAGGTTATCTCTGCAATTTAAAGTCGGGACGAGAATTTCAAGTTAAGAAAATTAAATGAACGAGGTGAGCTTTCTTATACTAAAAATACAAATTATATTTTGTGAAAACTCGAACACATGTTCGTGATTTTAATGATGTTGTCTTGCCATAAATGTTTTGTGTATGATGCCTATCTGTTGGCTAAGGCCAAGTGAATTATGAATGATGATATATAAGTCGAATTTGGGTCCCAGTGAGGGTGGTGTCCCCGCTCGGACTAGTGTACACGGGATACCTCTACCGTGAACGGACGGCAGAGAAGGTGACCGAGGAAGGTGGCCACCTTACCGGCACAAGGATACCTCTGACCTGTTGGGCAGAGAAGGTGACCGTATGAGAACACCATCTCAGCGGCACAAGGATATCTCTGACCTGTTGGGCAGGGAAGGTGACCGTATGAGAATAACATCTCAGCGGCACAAGATGATCAGATATGGCTAAGTACAGATAAAAAGGGCCTGCAGCACAATGTGAATATTTTTAGTAAGCTCAGGTCTTTTCAATAAAACCCCTGAGTGTTACTCTGATGATGGCTTGACAATATTTTCAAATGTATATGTGTACTTTTTGGCAATGTGTTCACTGAGTACTTTTGTACTCAGCCCTGCATATATTTCTAAATATGCAGGTTAAGCGGTGACGACGAGGGGCAGTGTTGAGCAGAGATGGCGAATGTGTTTCAGTTGATAAATGCTTGGATGAATCGTGTCTCCATACACGGTGTCATTCTCTCTTGACTCTTCCGCTGCAATGTAAAAGTTGAACTTATGTTCTTTTGTATTACGCACTCTGATATATTTTCCATGTTATCTTAAGTGATTTCATTCAAATTTCAGTTTTGTCGAGATTCCCCTTTCTTTCCCGCTTCTTTAATCCCCTCCTAGTCGCGATAAATCGTATTTGCTATCCTTAGCAAAATGCGGTCGTGACACCAAATGAGCCATTAAACATGACTTCATTTATTCTTCCAAGTTCCAAACGAAAAAAGAAAAGAAAAAGAAAGATATATGGAAGACGAAATCGGGTAACATGAAATATATCCTATTATGTCCTATTATGTCCGTACCATATATTTCTTCATAATGTAGAAACTTAACATCTTGGTTTGCAAGTTGGCGGACTTGGCTTCGGCAGGGGCTGCGATTCTAGTACAAATTTTGGCGTCTATGAATAGCAGTTCCGTTTTTCTAATTTTAGTCCATTCGCAAATAGAAGTCACAGTTTAAAGTTACTAGTACTATAAATGATAAAGCGGTCTCACATTCCACTAACGCAATCCACTCACAATTCATTTAAAACTAATATTTACATGATGTGACTCATATTTCATAACTTTCTTTCACCCACTTTTCAAACATTTCTTAAAAGTTAACCCATGTCAGAAAAAAATGAGACTCCTATTTCACAGACGGGGGAGTATATACCTTTCTCATCCACTACCAATCAAAGAACTATAAATTCATGTATCGTTCTTATTCACTCTTGATATACTCTATCCGTCCATAAAAAATAGTATAATAGTATATATTTCCATTTTCGTTTTATTCACTCTCACATGGTATATACCTTTCTCATCCACTACCAATCAAAGAGCTATAAATTCATGTTTAGTTCTTATTCACTCTTCATATACTCTATTCGTCTGCGAAAAATAGTTTCATATATATTTTCATTTTCGTTAATCCTTTAAAATTAGTCTCATACTAAAAATGAAAAATTACTCTCGTTTATTAGTACTCAACTTTTATCTTTCTTACTTCTACTTAATTCACATTTTTCTTTTCTATTTTCTACTTTCCTATTTATCTCTTCTTCTCTCATATTTAATTTTACCAATTTCGTATTAAAACATAGGTCATCCACATTGATTGAATCTTATAAGCTAAATTAACATTTTAAAAAAATCCTAACATCTTTGTTTAGAGTGACAAATAAATAAAGTTGTCCTTGTCTTTTAGATAGTACAGTATTTTGCAAGCTATCTGCATGAAAGGTCCTAATTTTTGCACTTGTAACACCAATGATTCCTAAAAAAAATAGCACCAGAGAAGCCTAATCTTAAATATAATCACGAATCATGTTGTTTTTTCGGACTAAAATACCCCAGGCCCTAAAAGGGCATTTTTGTCACTCAATTATATTGCTGACATGTGATTTCTGCCACATTTCTGTCAGCAACTTCTTATGTAATTTTTTAATAAGTTTTTGCATTTCGTACGTAATTAAAATTTTGTCATTATTTACACTTTCTAAATTTTTTATAATATACATATTTATCATTAGAGTGAACTACAAAAATGGTCCCTCGACTATGGGTTTATCTCGCCCATAGTCCCTGGACTTTAAAAATATCGCCAGTAGTCCCTGGACTAAGGGTTTATCTCGAAATTGGTCCTTTTGGCTTTTTTTGGTACGAAAATACCCTTTGATATTATTTTGGGGGGTTTGGGCAATTTGGTCTTTTTACACTTTTAACATTTTAAATCTGATATTATTTTAATTATGTACTAACTTTGATATTATTTCAAAATTATCATTCTTCTTCCATTTTGTTATCCTTCACTGAATTTGTTTTTTTTTTATTTCAATATTAGATTTAATTTTACAAAATTTTAAATTTTAATTTTTAAATATCAATAAACTTTTTTAATTATAAAAATTATTAAATAGCAAAAATTAATAGTTATAATCAATATTTGATAGTGTATAGTACTATGTACTCCCTCCGTCCCATTGAAGATGACTCACTTTCCTTTTTGGTTTGTCCCAATCAAGATGACCCATTGCTTAAAATGGAAACCCCTTTATCTCTACTTTATCTCTCTCTCTCTTACTTTACTCTCTCCACTTAACACACAAAATAAAGTTGCATAAAATCCCCTGCCATCCAAGAAAGGGGTCATCTTCCTTGGGACGGAGGGAGTAATCAATAAGGTATGATAACGCCTTAGTTTTAATTAATATTTAAATAGCTTTAATCATAAATAGATTATATAACACAATTTATTCTGAAATAAACATGCATCTAATGTAAGACTAATATAATTTCCGTTTATTAATTTGAAAACAATTAAAATTTACTAGAAAATTTCAACAAAAATACTCCTATATAAAATTTTAAGTAGGATCAAATTTTTAGTCAACTTCATAATATTTAATCACAAACAATTATAACAACCGAACGGAGGCTAAATAGAATAACTCTTATTTTTCCATCATGATTAATATTATTTTTCTTTACTTCTTCAATTCAATTGAATATTATATTAAATAACAAAAATTAATAGTTTTAATCAATATTTATAGTTTCCATGAATTATTAGTTTTCATTAAAAAAATTTATTGATATTTAAAAATCTAAATATTAAAATTAATTTTATAAAATTAAATCTAATATTGAAATTAAAAAAAACAAATTCAGTGAAGGATAACAAAATGAAAGAAGAATGATAATTTTGAAATAATATCAAAGTTAGTACATAACTAAAATAATATCAGATTTAAAATATTAAAAGTGTAAAAAGACCAAATTGCCCAAACCCCCCAAAATAATATCAAAGGGTATTTTCGTACCAAAAAAAGCCAAAAGGACCAATTTCGAGATAAACCCTTAGTCCAGGGACTACTGGCGATATTTTTAAAGTGCAGGGACTATGAGCGAGATAAACTCATAGTCCAAGGACCATTTTTATAGTTCACTCTTATCATTATCTGCATTAATTAATATGAACATAATAAAATGAGACCATATCTTCCTTATAAAACTCATTTTCTAGTACTTTTCCGTGTTTTTATTTCCCATAATTTATTTTATTTACATTGATTTATGGATCAATTTTATTTATTATGAAAATATCCTAATTTTGCAGTATTAATTTATAAATTTACATTGTCTTATTTCAAATACTATTGTTAATAAAAAAAAATCTTGAAGGATTAAATAGCTAATATCACATGCTTGAATTTTTTCAAAATATTACTCATGTTTCAATTTTATCATGAATGACAATAAACTATGCAAATTTATATCTAAAGATTGAATGTTCGTATGATGTTAAAAAATTCAATATGAGCTAAAATTAAAATTACATCAATAAAATATCAATCATAAAAATCATCTTAAAGTTAGGCTTAGAGTAACAAATTAGTTCGATGCATGATATATAACGAAATAATATTTTAAATATCAATATTTTCAATAAAATAATTATTGTATCATTTAATTAATGGTGAAATATTTTTTATTCCGTGTATGATTGATTCGGATTTTATTGCATAAATAACTTCACTTTTCCATATTTTTGTTTCTCAATGAATTTCCTACATGATATAAGTACTATATTGTTACCACTAACTAGAAATAGAGGGACATAAGAATTTTTTTTAGTACAAATATTCATAAAAATTTAATCACGTATGAAGTACCAGAACTTATTAAGAAATCACTTAAGAAGCTGCTGACAGAAATGTGACAGAATTCATATATCAGCGAATTTAGGGATTGTCAAAAATGCCCTTCAAGCTATTTGGGCTTTTTCGCCCGAAAAGTGGCTAAAAAAACATGATTCGTGATTATATTTAACTTTAGATCCTTCCGATGTTATTCTTTTTTTTTAGAGGTCACTGGTATTACAAGTGCAAAAATTAAGGACCTTTCATGCAATTCACTATTTAAAAAATTATAAACTACTACCAATATTTGACTTAATTTAACACCTTATTTTGTTTATATAAGTTTGCTAAACATTGCACAATTGATATCATACTGAAATCGCACACTTTCTTAAAATATAAAAGGGGTAGTAATATCCGTAGTATATTACACCAACTTTTGACCGATTCAAACTTTTACGACAAATTTTAAGTATGGTAAAAAAAATAAACAAACTTTTAACTTGTAATGGTAAATTAAGTTTTTTTATGAAAAAATTATCTTCCTAATTTTGAAACTTAAATCATTTTGCACCTCCAAATCAAAAATATTAGATATGCCATTAAACGCATCAACGAATCTACACGTAAAAATGGGTACAAATGTACCCTTCAAATTAATAGTCAATATGTATAATGGGGTGATGTTTAAAAAATAAAATTAAAATATACTCCATAGCTCATTGACAGCATCAAATATTCAAAGTGAAAGTTCATGTTAAAAGCCAAATATGTTATTCATACTTCGTAGCTCATTTATTTGACAATCATATTATTGTTGGCCCCAAAATAAAAACCAGGATTTGCCGCTACTGGAATCCAAATTAGCCATCTATACAATATATAAAGGAGAGTTTTGGAGGTGTTTAGGGAAATAAGAGGAAATTTAGAGGTATTTAGGAAAATGGCCATTTAAAATAAATATTAAATGATCTAAAAATATATAAAACGTGTGATTAAGTAGTTGGTTATTTAATTTCCATAGTTAGTGGATTAGTGGTATAGTTAGTGGTGATGTTGCACAACATCATATAGCCAAAGAAAAGCAAGACTTGAAAACAAAATCTATTGGTTTTCTAACTCTTAAATATGTTTCATGCTTTATAATGATGCAGGAGTTCAAGATTGGAGGGTAACAATTTATACTCTTCGGCCGTACTCCCAAATACAGTTTTGAGTACTAGAGATGCTAGAGAAAGAGCAAATAATTCCGTACTTTGTAGCAGACGGGGTAGCCCTCTTTGCTACGGCCGTGCATGAACACGACCTTTTCAAATTCTTCTTCGTGTTGTTTATGTTCTTCTCTTTGCAGGTCTTTATGGTGGAAGTGATTTATGTTTTGAAGTGTCAAGCTTAATTATGTGATATTTTTTCCTTTTCTTCATGTACTCCCTCCGTCCCATTGAAGATGACTCACTTTCCTTTTTGGTTTGTCCCAATCAAGATGACTCATTACTTAAAATGGAAACACTTTTATCTCTACTTTATTCCCTCTCTCTTACTTTACTCTCTCCTCTTCACACACAAAATGTAACTGCATAAAATCTCATGCCGCCCAAGGAAGGGGTCATCTTCCTTGGGACGGAGGAGTACTATTTTTCATGTAGTGCTTTATATGAATATTAGATTGATGGCTGCTCTTATTCATTTGTCTTTCCTGGACGTGGTATGGATGGTAGCAGCTACACGGGAAGTAGGCGATGCGGGAATACTATTAGGGTATGCAACCAGTTTTTTTTTCGGGCTAAATGCATGCATATAGGTTGTATATTCTGTAATATCCCAGACCCAAAATATACATACATTTACATATCTACATATTTCTTTGCAGTGGCATATTTTATTGTCATTGGAATAAAAATATTAAGTAAGGTAAAATAAAAAGAAATTTATTACAATGGATTAGTTAAAGTAATAAATATATATACGTGTGTACATGCATAATAAACATGTGAGTATGTCCGGATATCCCTACGCTGTATAATGTAAATATATACTAATATATAAATATAGTGCATGCAATCATACATGAAGTTTTAAACTTGTAAAATATGTGAGGGGAGGAAATATTTCTTTTTATTATTTGTAAAAAGACGTGTCTCGTTTATATTTCTTCTAGTATGACTAATGATTTTTAAAGAAGATGATAAACATATTAAGTTGGTCTGTACAATAAAATAAGGAGGTAAAAGAATTATTTTTCAAATGACAATACTCTCTATTGTAAGGTTTGTGTTTGAAAAGAACAAAAAGAAAAAAGAGAGAAAGGGGAAGAACTCACCTCAAGGAAAATAGATTATGAAGGTAAGGTTGAAATATTTATTTAATATGTTATTTAGTCATATGCATATTGAATTATTTAAAATCATAGTGATGAGATTAGTAGAAACTACATAATATATACGCCCCTTTTTAATGAATATTTTCAATAATTATTAATTTAGATGCTAATGCATTTAATTACGTTATTTTGGAATAATTATACACCTAATTTAGTATTTTGATGTATGTGAGGGTTTTTGCAACTATATAGATATAAACATATAAGTAATAGTATAGTATTTCGATTCCTGCGTTATACATATGTATATGTCTGTTTTACAAACTATTGT
The DNA here is from genome assembly GCF_023119035.1 of Salvia hispanica. Lineage (NCBI taxonomy): Eukaryota > Viridiplantae > Streptophyta > Magnoliopsida > Lamiales > Lamiaceae > Salvia > Salvia hispanica. The sequence goes on from NC_062965.1 coordinate 25,014,178, forward strand.
TTCCTATATTTAATTGTTTATAATATGATGTATATAATTAGAACTATATGTACACAAGTGGACGGTATAATTACTTACATATACGTAGAGAAAATAGTTATACAGTACTTATATTATAGCTAAGTCTAACACGCAAATCATGTAGAAAAAAAATATGAAATTAATTTGAACATGTATTTACTGCACAGCATCAAGTGTTGAAGATCAAGAAGAAGGAACAAGTGCTCGGTTAGATTATTTGTCGTAATCAGGTGTGTATAAATTACACTTTTAATTTTACATATTTTATGTGATTGATTGCTATGTGTTAAATTTGAATGAATATTTGAATTATATGGTGAGCTTGAAATAACTATGTGTTATTTGATATTGATAGTGTAATATGATGTGCATATGTGATTTGTGCAATAGATATATTTATCTCTAGTATGTGAGTTAATAGATGGACTATATGGATATGTAATTAATGCTATTGATATGTTTGCACATGGAATTATTCGAATCATTGAATTAAAGAGGATCTGTGACAGTCATGCCCTGAGTCTGATATCAATGGCAATGGACCTATGGGTCATATACAATGGCAATGGACCTACGGGTCATATATACAATGCCAATGGACCTTTAGGTCATATATATGTATACAATGGCAATGAGACCTATGGGTCATATTTACAATGACAATGGACCTTCGGGTCATATATATATGTACAATAGCAATGAGACCTTCGGGTCAGATACAATGGAATCCCGGGCAGATATCAGGCTTGATTTGTCACAGAATAATAAACTGAACATAGTGGCATATACATTCATGTATATTGGTTAAAGAATATGTTTGATTTTTGGGATGTGGAATTAAAGGTGAAAATATATATGCACTGAGTTGTGGCTCATATAAACCACTAATATTTTTCAGGAATAAGATATCAGTGAACCTTTTGGGTTACGTGAGTCATTGGAACTCCACATGTTATCAGGGTCGGCGGCTGACGCATTTTGGCAACCTTCTCCTCCTCATCATTTTTGCATGTAGATAAAAGTATTAGTATATAGAGTGGTAAGAGGGTCACATTACTGATCATAATGTTCTGAAATATGTACTTGATGAATGTTGTTTTTTTTAAAAATTATATAATATGTGTGTTTTATTTACTCGACGTGTGGATTGCTTATTTTAAAATTTGAATTTATTTACTATAAGTAGTTACGTCAGATAGGGTTGGGGGTATGATATATTCCATGCTATTTTGCTGTATTTTTGTTGATGATTTGATCGATTTGGCTATCTTCTAATATATATTTATACATTATTTTTATTGACATGTGTTCGTGATTAATCTTTTATAGAATAGATCTAAAAGTGATTTAAATGATATGTAATTTGTGTGTAATTTTTAGTTTATAAACTTATTTGGTTATATGAGTTTAGAACTTGAAATAATAATATTGTTTCTTATTCGGTATATGTGCTATTTTTTTTCTTTGTTTGATTTTATATTTTTTAATAACTGTTTTTTATTTTATATATTTATGATTTCAGATTTCATACAATGATATTTTTATGAATTTATAAAATCATTTTACATTATAAAATAAGTTTAAATAAAAGAAAATGGGTCGTGCATCGCACGTGGGTGATACTAGTTAACAATAACATCACAGTTATTCTTCCTCAACCAAAGACAAAAAAAGTTAAAATCATGCAAAATACGTATCTGCCATGTCCGTACAAAATACTCCATCCGTCTCCATCCGTCCCATAGAAATTGACCATATTTCCTTTTTCGTCCGTCCCATACAAATAGTCACATATTCATTTATGGTAATTTTTTTCTCCTTTTCTCTTACTTTATTTACGCATTAAAACCCGTGTCAACCCTAAAGGGCCAATTTCTATGGGACGGAGGGAGTATTCAGTTATAGTGTAGTACTACTTCTTCGGCGCTCTAGTTCATGTGTATCTTTTTTTGACATAATATTTAAAAAAGTGATGTTTAATGAGTTAAATGCATAGACAATAAATTGAGAGAGAATAAAGTAAGAGTGATTAAATATGTTGATAATTTAAATATGGAAAATTACTCAACTACGATGCGACAAACCAAAAAAAAAATACAACTATACTAGCAGTAGTGCGGAGGGAGTAGAAAATTAACATCTGGGTAAACAAGTAGGTGGACTTGGTTTTTGTGGGGCTCTGACTCTAATACAACTGACGGCGGCGCCAATGATGACAAATGGGCCACCAACACGTCTTCTCCACCACGGATATAGCTGCGAGTGACAGTGATGGAGACGACATTCCCTCCTGGGGATCTAACGATGGGATTGTAGTTCAATGACTTGGAGCGCACGAAGGGGCCGGGGCCATCTACGAACATCTTGGAGTCCACTGGGACGTCTCGTGCTACGACCGCCTCGTTGACTAGGGACAAGATGAGGACGACGAAGAGGATGGCGAAGGAGGAGGAGGAGGAGGAAGCCATTGTCTTGGAATTTGGTGATGGAAATGAGAGTGACTTTGGTTATTTTGTAGAGTTCGGATAGGGTTTTAAACTTTTAATTATAGGTATTTTGGGTGGTAATGATTGAGGACTTATTGCAATTTATTGATTTGATAATCACGGTACTAATTGGGAGGTGATGTATTGGTAAAAAAGTAATCAGTCAAAAGAAAATTATTGATGATGACTAAATATCAATAATCCTTAAATGACATATAGTGACGAGGATCAATGTAGACAAAGGCCAAAAATATCGTATAATATTCACATCCAAAGGGACATATACTTGATGTCTATTGGATGTAGTCTTGTAGGGGTAGAAAATAGCTAGGGGTGAGTCAAATTAACTAACTTTAATTTTGTCATATTTGTGAATGAACCTCAAACTAAAATCACAAAATATATCTTCTTTAAAAGAGGGGTGAGTAGAAATAATTTTATTTATTTGTAGCAAAATAAATTTATGTCACCTAATTGTCTTATTTGTGTTTCATAATATATTTTGACTTATGGAGTATAATCTTTTTTTTCTTCTTTAGAATAGATAAATCAACTAACAATACTAAAATAATGGAAATCCAACAAATTTGTCAATATGAATAAATTAGGAATTAGTTGAAGTCTTAAATATGTGGGTCCAAAAATTAATTTTCATGGGTACGTAACAAATTTATAATTACGATCTTATGAATCAAAACATAATGTACGTATGCATGCAGAGATTACTTAGTTTTCTAGAGATTGTAAATTATTTAGGCTTAGCCCAATATAATCAATTCCAATTGTTTCCCTGAGTTTTTTATTTTTATTTTTATCTCTTTAAGTATTTTTCCTATGATAGTTTTTAATAAATTAATAAATACCACATAAAGAAAAAGTAACGGCAATGTGAGTAAAATGTGTTATTTCAAAATTTATTGCACTAAACAATCAAAGAGTAACAAGATATACACATAAAACCCCGTTAAACAAATTAAAAAATTAATAAAAATTGAAAATAAGTAGTACTATCAAATTACTAATTAAACCCTACTATGAAGACAATATGTTTCAAAATTATGACCCATATTGTAAAAGAGATATGAAAACATACCCCAAAAAGAGACATTATATAGGTGATCTGTATTCATTATATAAGTAAGTACTAAGTAAGTCGGCTAAGTTACAGACATGGATAAGAAAATAAAACCGAAAGTTATGTCACTTTTTTTTTTGTCACTTTTGTGAGGCGACTGTTGAGAAAAACAAAGAATGGACAAGAAGTTGGAATCCATTTCAGTTGACAGAGTTTAAATTTTGTTTCTAAATTTAGGATTGCGTAAATTCTCCTTTTTAATTTTATGCTTAAGACACTACTCCTATTTCATTTATTTTTTCTCATTTTTAGATTTTATCATGCAATTCCGATAATTTGGTTCGATTTTCAATTTCAATTTTTCCGGGTTTGATTTTTATATAATTTGTGCTTAATAAGGATGATTAAATAGAGAGGTTAATAAGGATGATTAAGTTTTAATCAACATGAATTATTTCTATCAAATTCTGGAGCTCGGGGAGTGTACAAGAGAGTAGCTCTAATTATGTTCAATAACTTCAATTCAATATTAATTAATAAAATTTTGATTATTCTTCGATTTAAAAAAAAAAATCGAAATCGGACCGTTCACTGTGTTTTCTTTATACTATTTTTGTTGTATTTTTTCGTACGTAGTACTATTACTTTAGTTGTGAATGAAGTTTTGATTTGAGCAAAATTAAGACTTTTAATTTGGTTGTTTCGAGGATTGTATACATGCATGCACATATATAAAGTATTCAACCAATCACATTCCTCTTTATATTGGCTCCCTATCTAACTTATAGACACCTGTCACTTTATATCGCCACATATATAATACATTGCATTTATTTCGCTATGTAGCATTGAGTTGTCCAGGCAATTACATAGTACTGCTATAAAAATGAATAGTATTAATGAGTTGTAATACAATTAATAACGTAGAGCTATGATGATTTTGAGGTCACAAAACTCAAACTCTATCACCCATGAAGCTATTGTCGTTGAATGGCTTCATGTTCGTTGAATATAATTAAACATATTTGGAAAATTCTGCAACGAAAAGTTAAAATAAGTTAGTACTAAAAAACTAGTAGACTTCATTCCACAGTTTGGAATTTACACTACATGACTAATTTTTATACTTATAAAGTTATAACTGTGATCTCGTGCCATCTCATTCTCAGGAGAGATATAGTGTAACTTTGAGCTAAACAATTTCAACTCACAAGATAAATTCAAAGACAGATAGATTCCTATTTTGTTTTATTAATTGTATTAAGTGTTTGTCTTTATAGCGACTTTGCACATAAAAATTATGTTATTTCATAATTTGATGCGTTGGCAGTCATTTCATGATTAGAATTATACGAAATGAAATCATAGTTAATAATCATTGTTAAATCAGCTGTTCAATAATTAGAAAAAATTGGAAAAAAAAAATTATGGAAAATATGGTTTTGCATATTTCAGTCGTTCGATATTAAAAAATACTCTTTCCATACGCTATAAATATGGGGATATGATCACAAAAGCCGTGAACTTTGGGATAATCCTAGTAATCCTTCTATCCCAAGAAAGTTGAGTGACTCTTTTTTCATTCATTTCGAAAAAATATATACAGTGCATATAAACATTACTACATAATAGACATAATAATTGGAAACACTTTTGTTGAATATTAAGCTTTAAATTAACGTTTCAAAAATAAAAAAAATTCTCACGGCTTGTTTTCGGAGTGATAAATAAATAAAGATGTACATGTCTTGGACTATTAATTTTATAAACTATTTAAAAAAAATTATTAACTCTACCAAGTGACTTAATTTGTAAAAAAATATGATCAGATAAAATTCCTTAATTTGTTAATAAATTTTCAAACGAACATTTTCGAATGACATTAAAAAGTGAAATTTTCCGAAGATTAATTATACTGATGTCACAACAACAAAAAAATCGGATACGAACGGTTTTTAATACTATTAAGAACGCTAATTTGTGTGTCCAATTATACCATCAAATGCTTCATAAAGTCTCTTTATTGCTAGGAATGCTTTCTCTTACGTTTTAAATTATTGTTATTTTTAAAAATTTCCAAACGCTAGTAATTGTGTCTCAATTTTTGTAAAGAAAGAAATTTTTTGTAGTGTATTACATAATGTTTCAGCATTGTTTCTTACTTATATAAAAAAATTTAAAATTTGCATAATTAATGATAAAAGTTTCATTCGCATTAATTTCATTTAAATAAATTAGATCAATTATGTTTAGAAAACGTCAATTGTTGCCAAAGTTCCATCATTATTTTGATATTCACTACATCATATAGCCACAAAGTTATGGATTGAGCAGGGTCAACCGACCTCACTATAGCTCCACGAGAGCCATTGGAATCTGGCTTAGTGGCTTTCGCCGACTCCATTGCAGTCCGATCCGACCCCACAAGGCCACGGCGAAGGAGAAAGAGGGGCAATTCTTATATATGCTTACAAAATACATGCAGGTGAATTAAGAAGTACTACGTAGAAGATGAAGTTATGAAGAGATGGGCTAAAAATACGAATTGTCCTATAGACCATCATCTCTTGTTGTTTAAATAGATTTAAAACATTTATCATTATATTATTCACAATTTTATCTATTCCCAAAGCAAGTGATTGAATTAAACAATTGATCTTTTATTATTCGAAGAATAGAATAAACTCTTACTTTGATGAATAATAATAATGATATTGTGTGGTCTTTTCTATACTTTTATTTTTTCTTTTTAATTAATATGTATTATCCCATATATATACTATATTGAATGATAACTATTCTAATGCTTATAGCACCCTAATCCAAAATTAAGATTAAATTTCTACTCTTGAATTTTAAAATAAGTGGATGAGATTAAAGCTCACAAATCTCAATAAATAGTAGACAAAATATCAACAAAATGGTAATATCGTCATTATGTTATTATATGATAATTTTTGTGAGTGTTTTTTTATATCAACATTGTGTATTACAAATATCAACAATATGACATTAGAATATCAACACAAGGACAAGAAAATATCAACACATTTTTATTGAGATTGGGCATGCATAATATTGAAATTTTGCCTACAATATATTGAGATTTTTTGTTGCATTTGTTGATAAAAGTTGCTTATCAACATGTACGAAAATTGAAATATAATTTATCAAATTTCATCACCCGAACATCGTCGGAACATATGCAATTGAGATCTCGTTAGAATCCTTATTAAATTATCTTTAATTTGATATATTTTTGCGAAAAAATAATTTAAATTGAGAGAGTTACGTAAATTTAAAGATTTGAGATGATTTTGAGGAGAGAGAAAGTAGTTAGTTATAATTATTACATATAGGATTTGATATTAATACCCTTTTAATTTAATTAATAATTATTTAAATTTAAATTATATTACACTTGACATTATATCAACCACAAGATCTTCTAATCTAATGGTTAAAATTTGATCTTAATTTTGCATTGCTAATTAATTAGCAATTAGTCATATACCTTGAATGATAATATTAAAAATATGGAGTACTATTACATGCATATTAATAAATTTCAAATATAACTATTGTAAAAATGTCAACAGATATCTTGCAATATGTTTACTTTTTCTTTATTGTTTGTGTGATTAGATGTATATTTTATTTTTCAAATAGTACTAAACTACTTGTACTGTTACTTTTACGTGACAAACATTCAGTAGCTGAACAATATGAACATTTGAAAAAGTAACTATATGGAGTATAAGGCCATCCGCAACGCTATCTCTTATCCGTCTCTTAACCGTTTCATCTCTTAACTATTCATGGGCTCCACTGTACTTTTCAGCTCATCTCTTAACTAAGAGACAGCACCTGCAACCCTCCATCTCTTAACCATCTCTTAACCATCTCTTAACTATTCATTCAATTTTATTTTTTATTTTTATTTCCAACAAATTCAATTAATAAAAACACACTTCATTAAAATAAAATAAATATTACAACTTAAAAAAAGCCTAAAAAATAGAAAAAAATACATAATTTAAAATCCTAAAAAATAAAAAAAGTACATAATTTAAAATCCTAAAAAATAAAAAAACTACTCCGCCGGCGAATCATCATCCCCCGAAGTCGGCGGTACAACTATACCAAGTTGACGTCTCATATACTCAATTCCGGCCATATGGGCTTCAACTTGGCCAGGATTCATTTTTGAGAGGTCCGCCATCGTGGCGACTAGGTACATGGACATTAGGGTGTGCGAGCCCGTGCCCGTGCCGGAGCCCGAGCCCGAGCCCGCCTGGCTTGGTCCGCCGCGTCCCATCCCTCTCGCTCTCGCTCTCCCCCTGGCTCTAGCTGCCTTTGCCGCCTTGGTCCCTTGCGGCCGACGTCGTGCACCGGAAGAAGACCCCCCTACATCATCGGTTGGCGTGCCCTCACGTGAGGTGTTGCCTTCGCCGCCATCACTAGACGAGTAGTGGCCACGCGCCGTGCGCTTCATGCGTTTCGAGCCCGAGGCCGACTCGACACCGCCAGCCCACCTGTCAAGGTGGTGGACTTGCGACCAAACATCGACAAGCTTGAAATCTTTGCCGACGTCGTCTTTGAAGACCCGCAACGCCGCTCTCAGAATGTCGGCTCCACTGGCTCCGCTCTGATAATTCGCCTCTTCTCCCCTGTATATCGCGCAAAATTTTTTGACATCTTTGTCCGTTCGGTCCCAATGACTGCGGAGCATCTTCACGTTGCGGCGAACGGTAGTCGTCGGCCTTCGGGCGTTGTAAAGGTCGGTGACTTTTTCCCAAAAGCACTTGTGGGTTTGTTGATTCCCGACGACAGGATCGTACGAGACGCTGATCCAAGCGTCGTACAAAGCCAACGTCTCGGCTTGGCTGTATG
>NC_062965.1:25022752-25036621 GCF_023119035.1 Salvia hispanica
GTAGTCGTCGGCCTTCGGGCGTTGTAAAGGTCGGTGACTTTTTCCCAAAAGCACTTGTGAGTTTGTTGATTCCCGACGACAGGATCGTACGAGACGCTGATCCAAGCGGTTTGGTGCCCCTTGCACAGCGGAAGACTTGTACAAAACAAATAAATCAGATACGGATCTATTTGACTGATTATGCGATTAATCAATTCACATGTTAAACAGATAATTGCATGCTAGAACGCAAATAATTCATGCTCATAGAAAATAAATCCTAAACATGATTTCTACGGTTTAGAGTTACCGATTGGGGAGGGACGATAGTATGCATCCACATCAAAATGTGGTGTTTGGTACGCCGGCGGGGTGGTCGAGCCTTGGGTGCCCGGCGACGAACCGGGAGTACCCAAAAAGTTTGTACATGCTCGCCCAATCGTCGAACGAGTTCAAGTCGAACCCGACGGAGCGCCGCCTGCCGCGGCCGCCCGAGCCGCCGCCGCTGGAGTTTCCATCGCCGGACATTTTTTCAACAATTTGAGAGTAGTGTTTGTGTGTAAAATGGAAGAGGAATGAGGAATGAAAGTTGTGTTTGTATGTAAAATGGTGAATGGAGTGTGGAGTATATTTATAGAAGAATAAAAAAAAAAAAAAAAAAAAAAATTGAAAAATTCGACCGTTTGGTCCCCAACGGTCATTTGACCGTTTGAATTTTTTTTTTTTTTAATTAAATTCGATTTTTTCGAATTTATAAAAAAAAAAAAAAATTATTACGTCATAAATACGACGCCCACTCGCGGGCCGGCGAGTGGGCGTCACGCAACGCTCCAGCGCGCGCCACGTGGGCGCGCGCGTCGTCTCGCCAGCTCGAGGTCGGCCTCGCCGTGTCGCGTCGCGCGACGAGATGTCTCGTCTCGTTGAGACGAGACGAGACCGAGCCAAAATCGAGCCCGCGTTGCGGATGCTCTAACTATTTTAAATTTTAATGTATTTATTTGAAACATTTATTTTATTTTGATTAATTTTTCATAATATCCGTCTCCACAAGTTGAAATTTCAGAATATGGGTTTCAATTCGTTGACTTTTCAATTCTCTGATCATTTAGAATATGAGATTGAGGCATGCGAATTATTCAGAATAAGGATTTTTTTATTTTTTCTATTTATTTTTCCTTTTCTTTTCTTATCATTTACTCCAAAATAGTTATCCCCTTGCACGAAGTTACTGATTGTGTATTTCGTCAATTTGAACCTGAAGACGAGGTAAAGCACTCCAACGGATGTGGTGGTGGCGTTTACAAGGAAACCGAGTGCGGAGAGAGTGAAGCAGCGACGGCGGCACCGGCGCATTCAATTAAGAATTGTACTTCCAAACTATAAGTAGCCTAGTCGGAAAAACATCATTTCTATAAAATGAGTGCGCAAAAGTGACCGGGACTCCTAATGGCGAACGAATGAAGTACTCCCTCCGTCCCAAGGAAGATGACCCCTTTCTTGGACGGCACGGGATTTTATGCAACTTTATTTTGTGTGTTAAGTGGAGAGAGTAAAGTAAGAGAGAGGGGATAAAGTAGAGATAAAGAGGTTTCCATTTTAAGTAATAGGTCATCTTGGTTGGGACAAACCAAAAAGAAAAGTGGATCATCTTTAATGGAACGGAGGGAGTATATTTTTAGTGAACACTGCAAGCCCTAGAATTGACGTCATTTCTTGGCATTTATTACAAAGCGAACAATTCACTAGATTTATGATAAAAAAAAAAAGCCAAACACAAAGAAGCACCGTTGGTTTAACCATAAAGGGGCCGGGCCGGGCCGGGTAGCTTTTAGTTTGTGGTTAGGATTTCGTGTAGGTGGGACCACAAAATATCGATATTCATCTTAAAAGGATAGAGAAAATAGAAACGAGGGAGTTGGAATGGAGTAGAACAAGAGGAATAATGTTAATGCATGCGCGTGATCAAGATTGGGGACGTGACCAACATTGCGTAGGAAATTTTGGTATTTAGTGGGTTGGAGGTGGTGGTGACACGGCAATTCTATGATCTTTCCATTTTAGTTGAGTATTTTTTTTCTTAGTATAAAACATTTATTTATCTTTACTAAATTTACGTGCATCTAAAGTGTGTAAAGTGTAAATGTAGACAAGTGGATGGGTGGCACTTGGCAGTGAGTGTGTTGATCGTTCTCGTGCGCCTTATCTCAATTGGAAATGAGCAGTGATTTAGGGACGTAACAGTTTCTATGCCATAAGGTCATCCGCATCTCTGTCTCTTATCCGTCTCTTAACCGTTTCATTTCTTTACTATTTATGGGTCTCACTGTAGTTTTCACCCCATCTCTTAACTAAGAGACAACACCTACATCCCTCCATCTTTTAACCATCTCATCCTTTAACTATTCATTCAATTTCATTTTTTATTTTTATTTTCGACAAATTCAATTAATAATAAAACACACTTCATTAAATAAAATAAAATTACAATTTAAATACCTAAAAAAATAAAAAGACATAATTTAAAAAACTAGAAATTACAAATTGCACATTTAAATTCAAATCACAAAAAAATGTAGGCAAATAAGCAGAAGGAGTTCTCTAGTGCCGATTATCTAACGCTTGCCAAATTTTGCCCAAATGTGCTACATTAGATCCTCCTTGAGTTGGGCGTGGGCGGTAGAATCACGTGTCCTTGCCCGTATAGACAACCGCTCTTGCAAAGATAGATGCACTCCCCTTCGAGGCGGACTACTTGCGGTTGAGCTTCCCGGGGTTTCAGGGTCGAACCAATTTCCCGCCTCAGGTCCTTCATCGGCGACAATCATGTTGTGCAAGATTACGCACGTATACATGATGTCGACCATATTATCCATAAACCACGTACGAGCCTAGGCTTTGATAATATTAAATCGAGCTTGGAGAACCCCGAACACTCTCTCCACATCCTTGCGAGCAGCCTCTTGCTTCTGCACAAAAAGAGCCTGTTTTTCGTTCGCAGGCCTGTTGAACGTCTTCACGAAGGTTGGCCACTTCGGATAGATGCCGTCGGCAAGATAGTACCTCATTTTATACTGGCGATTGTTAGCGATGAAGTTGATGGCCGGCGCTTTACCATTCAGAACTTCAGCGAAGAGGTCGGAATTGTTGAGCACGTTGACTTCATTGTTCGAGCCGGGGACCCCGTACGCATGTCAAATCCATAGCCGGTAGTCGGCGATGGCCTCGAGTATAACGGTGGCGTGGGTGCCTTTGTGGCCGCTCGTGTATGACCCCCTCCACGCCACAGGGCAATTCTTCCATTGCCAATGCATGCAATCGACGCTCCCGAGCATCCCGGGGAATCCATGTACTTGTTCTTGAAGTTGGAGCAGAAACTGACAATCTGCGGTGGTTGGCTTCTTCAGAAATTCGTCGGTGAAGGCTGCCCGGACGCCTTTGCAGAAGTTCAACAAACAAAGTCTCCTAGTGGATTCTCCGACGTGCAGGTATTCGTCGAACGAATCCGCCGTTTGACCAGTAGCAAGCTGACGGATCACTGCAGTACATTTCTGCAGCGTCGTGTGGCTAGTACGGCCAACAGCGTCGAACCCTTCACTGAAGTACTCTTCACGTGCCGCCAATGTATTCGCGATATGCAACAATAGCGCGCATGACATACGGAAACGACGACGGAAGTAGATATCTCCCCATACCGGGTTCCAACTGAAGTAATCACGTTCCAACCTTGCGGCGGCTTCCTCCCGGTTACGACGGATGTAAGTCAGGGGTCGCCTTTGAGGAGGCGCGGCGGCTTCCTCCTCCCTACGTCGATCTTCTTCTAGCGATACTTCCATTATTCGATGCATTTGCTCAAATGGATCCATGAATGGATTAAATTTGGGAGACAAAAAAAATAAAGGAATGATTTATAGAAGTGATTGGAGAGGAAAGAAAGAGAGATGAGAGAAGAATAGGTGTGTGTTTGTGTGTAATAAAATGGAGAATGAGAAGAGTATTTATATAATAAAAAAAATAAAAATAAATAAATAAATTTTAAAATTGGACCGTTGAACGGTCATATTACCGTTTTTTAATTTTTTTTTTGAAAAATTGATTTTTAAAAATAAAAATGAATTATGACGTCATGATTACGACGCCCACTCGCGTGGCGAGCCAGCTCGAGGCCGACCTCTACCACGCGCGACGCGCGATGAGCTATCGCGTCTCGTCGAGACGAGATGCATGCCACATCGCCGTCTCGATGACAGCTCGTCTCGTCGAGACGAGACCGAGACGGCATCGAGCCGCGATTCGAATGCCCTAATGTCCTTATATTTTTTTGCCATAAGTATATTTATGTTGCGTCTAATTTGCCTTAACATTATGCTCCGTATTGAATATATATATGTTTAATTAAGGAAAATTAAACCAAATTAATTATTCTTAGAGCCGGTCGGCTAGCCGAACTATTGGAAACGGCCAGCCGCGAATCGGCGAAGAAACCGGCTAGCCCACGCCGATTTAAGGGCGTTGGCTGATGCGCTGGCCGCCATTGTGGCATACCGATCGGCCAACGCCCATTTTTCGTTATTTTTTTTTGAAATTTTTTTAAAACTTATATATGCGCAGGGAGGAATGCAGCCCGGTATGCATCCCGGGATGCAGGTGTCACCGAGGGGGTGGGGGGGGAAGGGACACGGTGTATCGTCCCTCTCTTGATTTTTTGACGGCATCGTCTCACACGTCGACCCAAGTGGAGACGCAGTTCACAGGCGATGACCTTTTGTCATTGCATGAGATGGGGATCGATATCGGGGAGCCGGACACTCCCGTTCCAGCGGGTCGGGCCGCGCCGAAGAAGAAGAAGAAGAAGAAGACCAAGGGGAAGGGCAAGGTGGTCAGCGATTCTTCGCAGCCCGTTGTTCACGACACCCCCACGCGGAGGAAGTGGACGGAGGATGAGTACATCGGCATGGCCAAGGCGTGGTTGTCGATTTGCGACGATCCGCTAGTTTCGAACAACCAGCGGGTCGTCAACATGTGGGCTAAGATTAGAGCAGCCTACAGGAGGAACTACCCGCACGGAAAGGACTACAGCGTGGAGGAGTGCCGGAAGGGGTGGGAACGCATCGTGGCCGCGGTCGGCCGATTTTCGGGGTTGTACGCCAACGCCCTCCGCATGCTAACTAGTGGGCGAGAATGAGGAGGACGCCCGAGGATAGCGGAGAGTCAGTTCCCCTTGTCGGGGATTTATAAGGAGTTCACCTTCCGGGAATGCTATGTGGTGCTTGAAGGACTTCGAGAAGTTTCGAGTGGGGTGCGACGCTGGGTGGCCGAAGAAGCAGAGGATGAACTATTCCGGCGATTACAGCGGCAGCAACGGCGGATCCCACAACCTCCCCCCGGATGCTGAGGAGTTTCCGTCCCCTCCATCCTTTACTCGTCGCCCTCGCCCGGTTGGCCAAAAGCGGGCGCAACGGGCAGCGAGGGGAGGATCCCCCCTATCGCCCTGGAGAAGGTCATCTCGGCACCCCCCACCCCCCCGCCTCCACGTGCGTACACTTTATTCTCGCGTCAAAAAACGGAGGAATGGATCTACAAGGTCTTCCCAGAGTGGAGGGCCGCAATTGACCCCACGGAGAAGAGGTTCCTTCAATCGATGCTCGAGAACATGCAGGTGGATTTGGATGCCACGAGGGCACTGGTGAGGGGCTCAGATGTGGGCTCAGATACCCCGGGTGGCGGCGGCGAGGACGGCGACGACGGCGGCGGCGACTGCGAGGAGTAGAGAGCGGCGGGGCTCGTGTGTGGAAGCCCGTTTTTTTTTTTAAAAAAAATCATGTATTTTTTTTATCTATGTACCTTTTTTTTTTCAAAGAAATGAATAAAATTTTCCCGTATATGTCTCGTAAATTTAATTCTGTAATTTAATGGTAAATTTTATTCCGTAATAAGCTAGCCTATTTGCTTAAAATGATGATGTGACAGATGGATTTTTAGTGCTGATAACGTGACAGGAAGAGAGAGTGACTAGCACGTGACTATTGGAGATGTTGTTATCAAATGCATATTTATTAATTGGGGACAAACTTAATCATGCACAGAAGCAATGGATTTAAATTTTTTGAACGGATTAAAAAAAACATTCTTGTCATGTAAATTCAAGACTATTAGTTTTATAAAAATCATTAATATAGATTAAGAATCAACACATTACTACCGGTTTGTGTTAAAATGATAACACCTCTTAAAATGACACTGTGACGCCACATATCCAGCAATATTATAAACACTATACAATAATATAGATTGTTGTATAGCGTGTTGGATATTGCTGGCCGAGATTTTTACACTTGAGCAATTTTTTTATTACCACATGGCAGCTTATTATTCGTCTACGTGTACAAATGATTGACTAGAAATAGTAGTATGATGTTATTTTAAGAAGTGTTGTCATTTTAACGCACCCCATACTATTAATTAACAAACTACATAAGTAAATAATTATATTTAATTGTGTAATATTTGATTACTTAAATAATAATGTTTTTTAAATATTTTTTATTCAATCATTCCATAGTTTAATTTTAGTTTTTCCTTCGTCTTTTGTGCTATTCTTTCCTACAATGACTTTTTTTCGTTGAATTTTATGAAACATTTATTTAATAGTATATGGAAAAATATATAAGAAAATAAATGTTTATCTTATTCAAATTTGAATTGTATGATAAAATAAACATTTATCTCTTTTTATTTTTGTATTGTTTTCCTTAGCTATTATTAAATGTACTACCTCCGTCTTTCAAATTTTGACACAGTTTACTATTTCGCTCCGTCCCTGAAAATTTGACATACTTAACTTTTTATCATTTTTGGTAGTGGACCTCATATTCCACTAACCCATTCCTACTCACATTTTATTATAAAACTAATACTTTAAAAGTAGGACTCACATTCCAACAAGTTTTTCAACTCACTTTCCATTACATTTCTTAAAACCTGTGCCGGGTCAAAGTGTGTCGAAATTTGGAGAATGGAGGTTAATTGAGATAGGAACTCTAATATATTTTATATAAACAAGAAGAAAAGAAAAAATATAAATATTTATTTTTAAAATGCTTATTAAACAGTCGAGTTAAGAATATACAAATTATTTTTTATTGAGATTCGAGTGCATTTTATAAAAAATTTAAAATTAAATAAATTATTATTTAATATGAAAATAATTGAACGAATCCACTTTTCTAATTTTAGATTGTTTTAATATATCACATGCCAACTAATTGATTAAGAAAAATATAAAAGAATCATAAACTACTATACGATATCGAATACTAGTATTAAATATGTAGCTTTAAAATGTTAAAAATATGAGTTAAATATGTAGCTTTAATATGTTAAAAATATGAGTTAAGGACATGTGATTATATTTTGATTGTACTGTCCTAAAAATTTATAAAACTAATTTGTAAAGAAATCCAATACTTTTTATTTGCTAATAAAATCGTACTACTCTATATTTTAAAATTTTATTTAAATAAATGCAATAAAAGGGGAATGATAAAAAAATATTATCCAGTCATATTTTAAAAGATTGTATATACGATTCACGTGTTTATTAAATGCATGCATAATATATGCATAATCTACATTTATATCCTTAAATAGGTTATAGGTGTAATTAATAAACAAATTAATATAGAGATAATAAAGTGAACACATAAAATAAAATTTTAATTAAAAATACCATATGATATACAATTATCGATTTTAACCTCGTTATGGCATTGCCGTTATGTCTATAGAACATTTCTCATTCGAAATATAGTACTGTTGCGATAAATATATTAAACCGCCGGTCCAAATGAGATCAGTAAATGAATATATATGTTAATACTAGCTTCTAGATAATACAGGTGATATTGAGTTCTTGTCGTCATGGGGTATTTTGAAAATTATAAATACCACCAATTTATGGAAATTTGAAATTAACTGGATGAAGTAAAAATAATTCGTGATTGAAATAAAGTGTTTGATATTACATTCGAATTTTAAATTAAGAAATTAAATAATGTGTTTTTATCATAGGTTAACTGTTAAAGTGTGCGCATTTCTATTTGTTTCGTTATTTGTTTGTTTTATTTAAATTATAGAAAGAGAGAGTGATGGCCTATATCCGTGTTTTATCATAGGTTAACTGTTAAAGTGGGATTTGGATCCCCTGCTGTGGAGGAATCACAGCAGGGGTATTGTGCCTCTCACATATTATTTTTAATTATAAAAATAATTTAATTTTTTAATGTTATATTTTATGAATAAAAATTGGAATGGGAGAGCACAGCATCCCCTGCTGTGATTCCTCCACAGCAGGAGATTCAAATCCGTTAAAGTGTGCACATTTCTATTTATTTCGTTATTTGTTTGTTTTATTTAAATTATAGAAAGAGAGAGTGATGGCTTATATCCATGATTGTTCTAAAATGGGCTCCTGTCAGCATAGTAATAGTGAGAGAAACTTTATTGTTATATTGGGCCTAGTCTTAGCAATATCCATTTCGTTTTCTTTATTTTATAAAATTTACTTTTCAAAATTAAAATTTCTTGTTTCAAATAGTAGAAGAAATTTTGTAGAAAATAGTCGATTTGTGTTGGTTTTTCCCGTGATCGATATCCGGTACTGACCTTTAGCTGAATATATATACTCTGTATATTTGCGGGTTTATTTAATGCTAATAAAAAGGGCATCAATAATCGACGTACTTCTCCGGCCTCTTGGCTCGACGTCGCGCCCTAGCGCTACACGCGGTCGTCGACTGACTCGGCTCCTGCGAGTGTGTTATGTCAAACTCCGATGGGGCCTCTTCCCCAGCGCGTTCTTCTGCCACCTTTCGCTGATCTGTTACCCTCAATTCAACATTACTGGGATGCGGAGATACTCGTAACTAGGGATGTCAATCAGGCCAGCCCACCGAGTTTCGGGCCAACCCTATTCGGGTTGCGGGTCAATAGGGTGCGGACTAATCGGGCTGTGATTTTTTTGGGTTACAAAAGTTCAACCATAACCCTAAAAGCTAGGGTTTTGGGCTAGCCCAGTGGGCTAATCGGGTTGCTACCGATAAAATTAACATGCATTCAATCCTATAAATAATAGTGAAAATTAGTTATATTTATAGAATGTAAAATATTTAATCATGATAAATTTGATATATATGCTTAAACTCAAACATAAACATGATCAAATACTAATATTTGAGATTTATGTAAAATAAAACATAAACATCAAGAAATTTTAAAGCATGTTTTAGAAATTTAAATATATTTTTTAGTGAATTTGAAGCTTCTAATTTATATATCTATTATTATGTTATTAAAAATTTAACATATAATTTATATATTTAATATATAAAAATAAAAGTTATTTTTTAGTAATCTATATTATAAAATAACCAATGAAGTGTCGAATTAGAGTTAAACAAATAGAACGATAGAAATTTTATCGGGTTTCCGGGCCAGCACATCGAGTTCTCGGGTGTGGCCCTAACGGGTTGCGGGTTAATTGGGTGCGAGCTAATCGGACTGTAATTTTATCGGGCTAGAATTTTTCAGCCCTCACCCTGTAAATTTGGCGGGCTATTCGGGCCGGCCCACGGGTTGCGGGCTACATTGACATCCCTACTCGTAACAACTTCCCCTCCGTTACAAATCTCCTTGTCCTCAAGGAGAAGCCAAGGAAACCGCTTCTTTATCACTTGCAGGAGTTCCCACGTTGGTTCTCTGACGTCATCGTCTTCTCGCAGCAAGTGCGATGAGCTACCAAGCGAACGGGTCGAACAACTGGCTTCCCTCTGGAAAATATCGGCGGAAAGTCCGTCGAGACACCAGCAGATCCTTCCACCAAAGGGCGAAACAAGCTGAAATAGAACACATTATGTATCTGACATCCCTACGCAACACGACAATAGGATATTAAGGAGCACCTCGTGCAAACAGGACGAGCCACGAAATATTGGCAATATTGTTGAAGCTTAAGGAGCACCTTATCACCCACTTTATAATTGATGTCACAACGATGATGATTAGCGACTGCCCTCATTCTTTGCTGCGCTTTTTCCAAGTTGCGGCGCAACACGACAATAAGCTCCCCCCGCTGTATAATCAACTCCGCTACATTAGGGGACGTTGCCGAAGGAGGTGTTGCAATGAATGACGGGGGAGGATCCCGACCATACAATGTATGAAAGGGGGGACGTCCCAAAGCTCTCGTGATAAAAGCAATTCAATGCCAATTCCGCCTAAGGCAAAATACTGGTCAATCTTGTTGGGCGATCAGACACAAACGCCCTCATGTACTGCTCCAGTCCTCTATTCTGGACCTTCGTCTAGCCATCCAACTGAGGATAATACGCGGTTGTAAAATTCAGCTTCGTCCCACTGAGACGCAACATATGCTCCCTGATACGAGCATATTTCATATCTTTGTTTAGATATTTTAGGGATTCATATATCTTTTCCATATCTTTGTTCTTGTTCATTAAGTTATAAATATTATTTTATCGTTCATTGGTGAAGTGTGAGTAGTTTGTGTGACTTGTAAGGAATATCAAGCTTCCTGGGTCCAGCGAATCCACTGGAGCACGGGGTCTAGGAACTCACGAAACGTTGGAAGATCTCGGTCGTCGGACACACAGAATACCTCTTCAAAACCCTCAACCACATATACTAAAATTAGCACAGGGAAGTAGAGATCGATCTCACAGAGATGAATACGCAAGTAAACATGTTCAAAGACTCGGAACTATGTTTCGTGTGCTACATGCTCCTCTTTATATAGGCGTGGAAGTGGGTCCAACAGGGTATGAATAGTCTTCGTTACCCTCAGCTTTGGACTTCCTTCGTCTAGCCCCTTTTCTCTTCAATTTTGCTCACTTCCCTTCGCTTTCCTTCGCCGGTCCACTGCCTCCAGCTCTTCCTGGACCTAGCGTTTCCTTCACACACCTGGCTTAAAACTTGTGTTAGACCCAGTAAAAAGGTGATTTTTCACCACATAACCGATGCATGAAATTAGCCTTATCAAACTGCTCACACTTAAACCATACTTGTCCTCAAGTATAAAGACAAGAAAGAAAGAATAAGGCGAATTTCAGCGCACGGTTATCCCCTGACCGACTCTCTAGACTCTATCTTAACACATACTCCTAGACCGAGACATAAACTGACGCACAAATAACAAACACTTAAATAAATGAAAACACATAAACACATATGCATGAACTAGCTTCAACTTTTAGGCAACCGTTCCCACAAAATCAAGGTCAATCCAACAGGCTGCACTTCTCCAAATTGGCCCCTTCCCTTCTTCTACCTAATCAATCTGTCAGTTCGTCAAGATAGCCTTTCACCTCCCCAATTGTTGGATTCACTCTATCACTCATTCCTCACCAGGGATGTTAGGACCGACTCTCTCATAAGTTATTGTCATACCACTGAAGCGCCGTATTATGAGAGTTTTCTCCTTTCTACACTTCGTTTCCCCTCTTTTTTGTTGGGTCAGGTTACTATTGCTTCCTGCCCTTAGACATATTTCCCCTGGACTTCGTCCAGCTTATACCTCCTCTCTTTTTTTTCATCCATTTTTTTTTCTCTCTCTGGACTTTGTCCAGCTTATTCCTCCAATTTCTATTTTTTTTTTCCTCTGGACTTCGTCCAGCTTATACCTTCATAACCAAATTCCCCTATTTTTCTCCTTCATGACTCTTCTCCCTAAGCATTCAGTGGTGGCCCCATGTACATGTGTTAGCTCAAAATTGTTTTAGGCTTATAACTCGCTCTTATAGTGGGGCTTCACAACTAAGTCAGCTAAGGCATCTTCTATCGTTCTCACTTCATCCAGATTGACCTCGGCTTATTAAAGGAAAAGGCTTCTAAGTTGAAATACATCCTATCTTCAATTAATCAAGGAGATCATGCCGTATTATATTCACCAGCTCATGCGACACAAACAAAACCTAGACTTAATGACTCTTAACATGCTGAAGAAATACACGCATTGACTCCCCTCCCCTTCCCACTTCACTCAAGCTTGTCCCCAAGCCATCGTTGTGAAGGGGGGAAACATGGTAGTCAATTCAACACACAACAAACAATTTATCCAAATAAAACTTCTCACACTTAGACCGAGAATCGGGCTAAGTGGGAGAAAACAACAAGAAAATAAAAAAACACAAACTTCTCACACTTAGACCAAGTATTAGGCTAAGTGGGAGAAGGTAAACACATATAGCAATTATTAACAGAGACACAGACAATAACAAAGACATAAAATAAACAAAATTAACGGAATGCAGAAAATAAAAGTTACTTGGTCATGGGGGTGATTCACTTCTGGGTCTGGCTCCCTCGAGAGCCAGATTGGGGTGGGATTCCGGGTCTGGCTCCGGCTCTTCCTCCTCTTTCTCTGGCTGATCAGACACTAGTTTCTTTAACATCAGGGACTTTGACTTGGATGAGATTAACACTGGCTTGGACGCGGATGGGGTGACCACTTGCTTGAGCTGGTGTGGGGGTTGCTGGAGGGAAGAACTGTTAGGTTTGGTATACTGAAAAGCATGTTTCGAGCAAGTTTCGCTCGAATAGAATCTTGCTTGTATACGTAAAACTCTATAATCCACTTTTAACCCGATTCAGTATTATTCGAGCAGTTTCGCACGAATAGAATCAGTATATTATTACATTGTGTTTGCTTGTGCATTTATAAGATGTTTTATAAACATTTAAATGTATAAGAAGCAAACAAAGTCTAAGTCTTTTGCTTAGTAGACTGGTTGTGGGCGTCGTCCACTTTAAGGTAACACAGTCGGTTCTATGCAATGCTTTGCAAAAGAAAAAGAAGAATTTCACAACCCAGATAGGCTTAGACTACCTATCGTGAAAGGTTGCAATGTCAGTCCGATTATTTCTAAGCCTTTCTGAAATAAGATGACGTTGGTGTGGTATAGCACTGAATGGATCTAACAGCAAGACGTGTCTTTATGCTATCTACTAAAAGACTAGGTCTTGATAAATAACTATTTCTTAATCTACATACGTTAGCATTGAGCATACGGTATTGATTATGCACTACTTTGACTTATCAAATGGTGCGGGTTTTTCGCAACCCAATAATCCTGATATATTGGGTAGTGGTGATTAATATCTAGCGGTGCTAGGATTGCTATTATGTTGAATCGCGCACGAGGTGAGTCTCGTTTGATAATGTCCTCAAGAGGAGCTCGAACAAAGTTTTATTATTCGGAAAACTGGCCAGTTGGAGTTTTATTACTCTATGAATAATAAATAAGTGTTTCTTGCTAAGTCCACTCTTGGAATTAATAAGATATTAATTAATTAAGTCCATAGCAGACATTAATTAATTAATGGACATTTATATCTTAAGCGCGGGAAATAAATAATAAAATAACGGAAACCCGGATTACTTGTAATTTCGGATTTGGATGGGGAGTGCAATATTACTTCTGTAGTGGCTGCTCATAATATTCCAATATAAGCTTGTATTAAATTGTGGATTCAATTTAATTAGTAAAAAGCTAATTGGGGAGCCCATATCCAAAACCTTCCATAGATCCCTGACTGGGGCTCAATATGAACTTAATATAAATAGGAGAATAAAGGAGACAGAATTATCACAATTTTTGTAATTTTTGAAAATTTCAGCTTTCCCCTTAGCTGTAGGAATTTTCAAATTCCACTCACCTTTCCCAAAAGGATTTTTTCTGTCTTCTTTATTCGAGTCCTAGTATTTTGATAAGATCAGCCCACACTGATATTGGAATACAGTTCGGGAACCAGAGAGAAGATCCGTGGTCTAGTATTGAAGATCATCACGTGGAGAAGGCGCGAGCAATCGTCGATTCT
>NC_062965.1:25036721-25045712 GCF_023119035.1 Salvia hispanica
GGGTTCTAAAATCCGGGATGTTACATCCTACCACACTTAAAAAAAAATTTCGTCCCGAAATTTGGTACCTTTATGGAAAGAGTTCCGGGTAAAGCTCTATCATCCTATCCTCACGCTCCCACGTGGCTTCCTCGGGCCCGTGGTTTCTCCATTGGATTTTCACGAAGGCGGTGGTTTTATTTCTCAAGGTTTGGATCTTCCGATCTAAGACTAACTGGGGTTGCTCCTCATAGCTCGGATCCGGGCTTACAGCAATATCCTCGTAACGAATCACATGCTTCGGATCGAACACATACTTTCGCAATTGCGACACATGAAAAACGTTGTGTACATTCCCAAGGCTGGGCGGCAGCGCTAATCGATAAGCTACGGGTCCTACTCCTTCTAGAATTTCGTACGGCCCTATAAAACGTGGTTTCAGTTTGCCCTTGAGGAAAACTTTATCACCAGCGTGGAACTGTAGGTCCGTCCGTCGAACGTCAGCGTACGACTTCTGTCTGTCCTAAGCTTCCTTCATTCGCGTGCGGATTCGTCGAACGATTTCGACCATTTCTTCAACTACATGAGTTAGTGGAATATGGATCCACTATAAAAAATGGTAAAAGTGAAGTGTATCAAACTTTCAGGGACGGACCGAAATGGTAAACTGTGTCAAATTTTCAGGGACGGAGGTAGTAGTATATTAGTTTTAAAAATTTATTGGCCCAACGAGTTATCCCAAAATCCAAAATTTAGGATTATGGTTGACAATTTATAGCTTGAAAAATTTAAAATCTAATATAGCTTAGACAACCCGAATGGGTTGATGCGGTTAACTTCTCTAGTGGCTAATTTATTCATCGACACGGTTGTGTAGCATCACGGCTTTCCTAAGACTATGGTGTCGGATAGAGATCCTATCTTCTTAAATGAGGCATGGGAGTGATAGGAAAAACTTCCTATCGGATTGATCGGCGTCCGTAGATCGGCGATCGATAAATATCTATCGCGGACGAGTGCCCGACTCGCCCGTCAAGCAAGACGATTTTCTCACTTTGGAGAAGCCAATGAATGATAAAATAATATTGATATTCTTGATAATTTCAAATGATTACAATGACTCCTATTTATAATGCTAATAACTAACTTAATGAACATGAAAACAAAGATATGGAAAAGATATGTGAATCCCTGAAATATCTAAACAAAATATGAAATATGCTCGTATCAACTTCCCCACGGTTGAAATCCACCTTGTCCTCAAGGTGGGAACTTCGACACAGTGAAAAGAGTCGAAAACATCAATTTTGGCGGGCTATTGGCGATTGACAGGCCGGGGCTGAGAGCACAACACACATCATTTAATTCATAATCCTCAGGTCAAGGATATTTACTAGACTGCAAGATCTAGGAACTCAATAACCAGAAAATCACGGTCGTTGGACTCACCTTCAGCCCGCTGTCAAAGAAAATAATACCTCAACCCACTATACTGTAACTAGCATAGAGAAGTAAGGGTCGAACCCACAGAGATAGATAGGACGCGAGCGATAGTTAAGAGGACTATGGACTGGTTTGGCTGCTGCCACGCAAACTTGGGTTGAGAACTTAACTACTAGACCCAGGAAATGCAAATGATCTGTTCTAACAGCTAGACCTATGAAAAGGAAAACATAACGAAAGCATGCATGATGGAAACAAAGATTTAAACAGAGCAACACTTCAGCAACAGAATTAACCAGACCTAGCGAACTACTATCCTTAAACTGACTAGACAGACGAAGAACAGACCGTGGGGACCATTTCCAAAAACGGCAAGGGTACGAATGAAAAGCTGCAAATAACTAACTATGAATTTAAATAACATCCTTCCTCATATCTTCAACCGATTCAAGCATAAACATGAATGAAACCGAGCAACAACCCAGATTGAAACAGAAGATGACGATTCGATCGTCGGAAAAACACAGATCACCGGAAAATGCTCAGATCTACAATAGCTAGACGAAGTAAACTAGAAGCAGTAACTAAAAACCCATAACCATGCAGAATTCAACAGATCTAACACCGGATGCTTCATCCGCTCCGGATCCAAGCCATCCACAACAAACCATAGCAAATTCCATCTCCAATCACTCCAATCTAACTAATCCAACCGATCAACAACAATTCCAACACAATTCCAACTTTAAAAAAACAAAATCAAGTGCGAAAAGCATCCAAGGTAAAACAACAATCAATGCAAACATAAAACGAAAACCGAACATAAACTTCCATAGCTAAACGATTAAGAATTCAACAAGGATTCAACAAAACAAACGTTGAGGTTCGAACAGCGAAGACTTGGGGAAATTCAGAGCAGAAATTTAAACTAAAGCAGTAAATTGTTTCTTCGACTCCCGTGGAGACAGTGGTACACAACAGTAGATCAACAAACGAACCCCGACCCCATGAATTTTTGGTATCCCCCCAAGTGTGTGTAGAAGTGTGAAAATGAGCTAAGAGCAAAAAGTGAGTCATGATTCAGGTGTGTTGCGTGCTCTTTATTTATAGGCTTGAAGATGATTTTCTAGAATCTTCTTGAATTTCCTTCTTTAACCTCCATCTAGAAATCTCCTCCATCCGGGAATTTCTTCCTTTTCTGCTCATTTTCTCGCCAATTCCTTCGCCAGGTGATTTTCTTCATTTCATCCTGGATCTGGCGATTTCCTCTACACACCTGGCTTAAAAGCTTTGTTAGACTCAGAAATTCAACGAATTTAACCTCATAACCAATGCACGAAATTAGCCTTATCAAACTGCTCACACTTAAACTATACTTGCCCTCAAGTATAAAGACAAGAAAAAGAAATAAGGTGAATTTCAATGCATGGTTATCCTATGACCGACCCTAAAGACACTTAGACTCCTAGACCTAGACACATTACTGAAATGATAAAAAGAAAACACATACTTAAAGAAAAATAAAAACAAACACGTATGCATGAACTAGCTCGAACTTTTAAGCAGCCGTCCCCACAAGCTTAAGGTCAATCCAATAGTCTACACTCTCCTCCCCTTCCCTTCGTCCACCTAGTCGGTTTGTCAGTTCGTCAAGATAGCCTATAGCTTCACCAATTGTTGGATTCAATCGATCACTCATTCCTCACCAGGGATGTCAGGATCGATCACTCTAAGTTATGCCCTACCACTGATGCCTCGGGTTATAAGAATTTCTCCTTCTAATCCTCCTTTTACACTTAACTTTTTTATTTTTCCTGGACTTCGTCCAGCTTATACCTCCAAAATATTATTCATATATATATATTTATTTCCTCCCCTAGACTTCGTCCAGCTTATACCTCCTTTACCTAGACTTCGTCCAGCTTATTCCTCCAGTACTCTTTTTTTCCCGTGGGGTTTCACTTTCCACCACTATTTTCTCCTTTCTATATTCTTCTCCCTAAGCATCAGATGGCAGTCCCTTTTTACATGTTAGCACACAGTATTTAGGCTTATAACTCACTTATATAATGGGGTTTCACAACTAGGTCAGCTAAGACATTTTCTATCGTTCTTACTTCTTCCAAACCGATTTCAGCTTATTAAGGAAAGATACCTCAAAGTTGTAGTGCATCATATCTTCAATTACTCTCACTAAGGGGATCATGCCTTATTATCTTCACCAGCTCATGCTAAAACACATAAATCCTAAAAAAACTAAATCCTAAAAAAACTAACTTGCTACATTCAATTATTCTCATTAAGGGGATCTTGCCGACTGTGGTGTAAACCCTGGAGTGTTCTTCGGTGGGCCGAACATCCTCTCATTTCATATTCCTTATTCGTCCTCTTTGTTTGTAAACAACCCCATCCGGAGGGACCACTCTCTTACACTCATCAGATGCTCAATGTTGAACAGGTGGAAGAAGATTGAATTAGCGTCTGGGTCCTTAGTTGCCTTGAATCGAAAGGTAGAGAAAAACTCCCTCACTGCAACCAAAGGTACCTCATGGTCACTATGATTCAGCAACCCTTTGAAGCCGATGTCCTGAATATAGGAAAGGAACTCTTCCTGCGATTCAATGTGTCTCAGGGACTCTGGATCATAGCGCTTGCTCGACTTTGCCAATTTCCCAACTGCGCTTCTTTCTTTATAAGTTTTTTCTCTCTTGGAGTCATCAAACTTCTCCATGGACCCCGACAGCTTTTTGGTGATCCATATCTCAGCCCATTCTAAGTTAGGTACCTCCTCCTGCTCTGACTCTTCTTCCGGCTCACTCTCAGTGGCTGGACTACTCGGTCCAGGAACCTTGGTTGGTGCGGGGAGTGACGCCTCGACTTCCTTGACGGAAGCAGTTCTTTTTCATTTTCTGGGCTGGGAAATGGCCGCATGCTTTCCTTTGCGTTTACGTTCCATGGCCAAGCGGCGTTCTTCCGCTTTATCAACCTCCTCTCAGACCCGGGAGCTTCCCCCTCCTACTTACCTCCTGCCCCGGGGCAAAGAATTCCGGTCCCATAGGTTGGTCGAGGTCATCTACCTCGTCCAGCAAGCTTCGTCACGTCCGTCGCCTAGATTTCCTCAGATCTATCAGCGAGTCCTTTCTTTCTGGTATATCCACCAGATCCACAATTTCCTTTAGCCCTTCCTCCTCGGGCTTCTCAACATCAGTATTCACGGGGATTTCCTCCCCCACAGACTTTATCGGGGTTTCCCCCTCAGAATATTTTGGGGTTTCCCACTCAACAACCAGACGCGGGGTTTTCCCCGCAATTGACGTAAACAGGGTTCCCCCCTCAACATACACAAACGAGTTTCCCCCTCAGAATTTCTTGGGGTTTCCCCCACAGCAACCAACACAGGGGTTTCCCCCTCAGAATTTCTTTCAACAAGGGTTTCCCCTTCAGTCGCCTCCTCATCATTCCTTTCATCCACCACCATGCGCTCCGTCTCCTCTTGAAATATCCAACTCAGAAGATCGGCCATCTTGTTCTATGTACCCTTCTTTTCTCTTACCTCCCAATAAAACTCTTGCAGAAGTAACACCCATTGGATTAACCTTGGCTTAGACTCCTTCTTAGTCAGTAAGTACTTTATAGTTGCGTGATCTGTGAAAACAATCACTCTTGACCTAAGCAAGTATGGTCGGAACTTCTCAAAGGAATACACAACAGCGAACATTTCCTTCTCCGTGGTATCGTAGTTTTTCTGAGCTTGATTAAGAGTCTTTTGACGCATAGAAAATCACATAACTCTTCCCATCGATTCTTTGACCCGTCACTGCTCCTACTGCAAAATCGCTCTCATCGCACATGACTTCGAACAGATGATTCCAGTCGGGTGCTCTAATTATTGGAGCAGAGATAAGCTTGCATTCCGCAATTGAAAGGCCTTTTTACAATCTTTGGCAAAAACGAATTCAACATCGTTGTGCAAGAGGTGAGTAAGTGGCTAAGCAATTTTTGCGAAGTCCCTTATGAATCTTCTATAAAAACTTGCATGCGCTAGGAATCCTCTGACTTCTTTCTGATTCGTAGGGTAGGGAAACTTCGAAATCACATCAACTTTTGCTTTGTCCACCCGTATACCCTTCTCCGAGACTACATGGCCTATGACGATTCCCTCTGGTACCATGAAGTGGCACTTCTCAAAATTCAGAACCAAATTCTTTTCCTGACATCTTCTTAGTACGAGGTCTAGGTTGGCTAAGCAGGAATCAAAAGAATTCCCATATACAGTGAAATCATCCATAAAAATCTCGATACACACCTCCAGTACATCTGAAAAGATACTCATCATGCAACACTGGAAGGTGCCAGGTGCATTGCACAAACCAAATGACATTCTCCTGTATGCATATGTGCCGAACGGGCATGTAAAAGTAGTCTTCCCTTGACCTTCGGGGTCTACATAGATCTGGAAGTACCCACTGTATCCGTCAAGGAAACAAAAATACTGTTTTCCAACCAGTCTCTCGAGCATCTGATCAATGAAGGGTAATGGAAAATGATCCTTTCTAGTGGCTTCATTCAACTTCCGATAGTCGATACACATTTTCCATCCGGTCACCAGCCGAGTTGGCACCAATTCGTTTTTATCATTCTTGACCACTTGTATCCCTGACTTCTTGGGTACCATGTGGACTGGACTGACCTATTCACTATCCGGGATGGAGTAAATAATGCTAGAGACAGTAGCTTCAAAACTTCCTTAAGAACTTCCCTCGTGTATGGATTCAGCTTTCGCTGCGGATCCCTATGGGCCTTTGTACCTTCTTCCAATCTGATATGGTGCATGCAAAGATCGGGACTAATTCCTACTAGGTCTGAGAGAGTCCATCCCATGGCTTTCTTGTTCCTTCTAATCACCTCCAGTACTTCATTTTCCTGTTCCTCGGTCAAGTTGCTGTTGATGATGACTGGGAACGTCTCATTTTCCTCCAGATATGCATACTTGAGGCCTGGCGGAAGGTTTTCAGTTCCTTCTTAGGTATACTCTCTTCCTGAGGCAAGTGATTTTTTTTCTGTAGTATCAGTTATCATTCCCTTCCTCGACCCAGCAGCATTTTCCACATGGGCTGATCCCCTTGACCTGGCTAATTCCGGATTCCTACAAAACTCCGAAATAGCGTTGGCTAGCTCTTCGTCTGTCAACTCCCTTGTGTGCATTGCCTCACACCAACCTGCTACCTCTTTGTCAATAGAGTGGCTCAACTCTGAATTATCAATCTGCTCCTACATTAACTCAGTCTCAAGATATTCCTGGACTAGGGGGTTAATAACATCGACAACATGCAAATTTTCAACATCCAACGGTTTTTTCATAGCTTCATTAATGCTAAATGTATATTTCTCCCCATAATAATCCAGACATTTGGTTCCATCCAAACATCAATTATTGTCTTCGCGGTGCGTAGAAATGGTCTACCTAAAAGCACGCCGCTAGACTCAACAGATTCATTCTCACTCATTTTTATAAAATGAAAATCAGTCGGATACAAGAAATCATGCACTTTTACTATTACATTTTCCAGCACAACTTCGGGAGAAATGCATGTTCTATCGGCCAATTAAATTATCACCTTCGTGTCAACCAATCTAACTCCCACCAACTTCTTGTATATGGAAAGCGGTAAAACATTTATTGACGCCCCTAGGTCACACATAGCACGTTCAATCTTTATGTCGCCCAAGGAAATAGGTAAGGTGAACATGCCTGGGTCCGTGCATTTTGAAGGCATTCGCCTATTTTGTATCACAGCTGACACGCTTTCTCCAATCACTATCTTCCCATCAGACTTGGTGTTTCTAGCGATGAATTCCTTTGATGAACTTGCTAAAGGTCGGCAGTTTCATAGCATGCAGAAATGGCAGGTTGATTTCCAACTTGCCAAAAATCTCCATGAAGTCCTCGGTATCATCCTTCTTCTTTTTAGCTTCCCCTCGGTAAGGGAACAGCTTTATGCGTTTCAATGTACCTGCGGGACCTCCAGCTGAAGGCTCACCGGTTTCCTTCCTTACTTCTTCATTCTCCACCTCTTGTTCTAGGTCTAGGAAAAATGGATTAGCCACTCGGGGTAGCGGTCTTTCCAAATCATCGTCTAGAAGACCGTCCTCTACTATGGTGCTCCTTATCTCTGTACTTCTTCGGACTAAACTCTCCTTCTCCTTGCTTATCACGGGGGGGTACATCCTCATCATCTTTCATCATTGGCCCTTCATAGCCGCGCCTTGATCTCAGAGTAATCTGACTGATGTTTGCCCTGTCGGGTGGCTTCACCGAGGCTGGTATCCTTCCTTCATTCCCTCGCATCTCACTCAGCGAAGTAGCGACCTGAGACATTTGCTTAGCCAACATGTCCATTGCAGCTTTCTACTCCTGTTGCGCATCCTGAAGTTTATGCACCACGTCATTGTTGGATTGCATATTATTCTGCATATGCTATGGAGAACTGACTAGGTCATGCACCATATCATCTAGATTCCTCTGGGGTCTATAGTTGGGCTGGTTGGAACTTGATCCTTGACCATGGTTCGGTCCACTCCCCTGATTTTGGTGGAAGTTCCCTTGACCTCCCTGACTGTTGTTGTGCTGGTTTCCCGACCCTTGATTTCATTGGTGGTTAGGCTAGAAATTCTTGTTATTCCCGGTGGTATTTCTCTAGTGTGGTGGTGTTGGGGTTTGTATACTAAAAGATGCTTCGAGCGTACATGCCTTTGTACAGTCAGCTTGTGCATGTATACGAGAAACGCCACGTCCACTTGTTTACCTAATTATGAGAATAAATAATATAATATAATGGTTTATTATTGAAATATGATAAACAAGTCTAATGCTTTTTACTAGAATTAAATTGATGGATCAAGATAATCTTAAACGCGGGAAATATTATAAAATAAAATGAACCCAAGTTATTTGTAATTTGGTGATTTAAGTGGGAGTGCAATATTATTCTTTAGTGGAATAAAATAATATTCCATTGATAATATATTAAATCATGGGTCATTTGATTTAATTAGTAATTTATCTAATGGGTGAGCCCAACACTTAAGTCATTCCATGGATCCCCAACCTAGCCCAACAAGTCCATTATAAATAGTGATGAGATGTGGAAACCCTAGCACACCACAAGTCACCTCTCTCAACCCTAACCCTAGCCGCCACTAGCGTGGCTTCTCTCTCCCTCATTTTGTCTCGATTTTCGAGCCTCCAAGTAATAGGGAGCTAGGGTTTTGGTTTGATCTTGTCTTGTTCATTCTAATCCATAGAATTGAATCGAGATAGATAGTTTGGTGTAGTGTTCCTCCTAGATCTCATCAAGACTATTTTGATTATCTAAGATCCGCCCACACGGATGGAGAATCAAGGACTAGGGAATAGGTTGGAAGATTCACGGTCGATAAACCAAGGATCTCCGGGTGGTGCAGCTAGCAACTTCGATCCTATGATGGATCAAGAAGAGGTAACAATCGAATCTACATCGAATATGCATGATTATGTGTTTATTTGATGTTATATCTATAGATCTATGA
>NC_062965.1:25045812-25064177 GCF_023119035.1 Salvia hispanica
AAACGAAATGAAAACATGATGGCAAATGACAAAGAACATTGGTGTGACTAAATTCACAACCAATCTGATCAGATGGATCGAAGACTGAAGAAAAAAATAATTATCAACAAAACCTGTATTCTCTACAACGTCATCGAAGGATGGTTGATTGTCTCCAAACGAATTAGGGCATATTACGGTTTCCATGTATGGAGATAGGCTGCATAAAATCTACGGAAAAAAAGACGACAATTGTAAGTTATGAAATTGTCATACATAATCCATCAAAATTAAGAAATTGAATTATAGATTTCAAAATTACAACCGACTAACGAAATTAATTAGGAGATGAGATAATTTTAAAAACAGAAATTACCGGTGACAGATACGGCGATGGATGAAGAAGATGGAAAAAACCACAAAAGTTGAAGATGATGAATGTTAACAACAAAATCATGCAATGATTTGTTAATAGAAAGAGAAACGTGCATGATTATAGGAATTGCAACAACAAACGGATGGACATGATTAACATTATTAACCTTTCAGGATTTTAAATGAATAATATAAAATTAATTGAGAAATTATAGGAGCCATCAGATCTTCTAATCTCAAGATTAAAATGTCTAATCCTATGGTCTACAATCGGCCTGTATTTCTTGATTTAATGGGATTCTTGTTTTGATCAAAATCATATATATATATATATATATATATATAGAGAGAGAGAGAGAGAGAGAGATGATCAAAATAAGTATGTGTTTAAATCCAAAAATGCAGCCCAAATCTTGGCCCTAGGATTAGATGATCTAATGGTCAATAATTAACCAAAAATACGGAATGTTATAATTAAGCAGTTTTAGGTCATATTATAAGATTTGGGTTTATGTCATGTTAAGATCATTTTAGGTCATGCTTTGTTAGCATGACCTAAAAATAAACTAACTATGACCTAAAAATGCCCTACGTATGACCGCGTTCTGCGTTTCTGTATTTAAATCTGGTCTTCATAGATCAAAACCCTATATATATATATATATATATATATATATATATATATATATATATATATATATATATATATATATATATATATATAAATGTATTCCGGTTCAACCAATGGTTCGACCAGTGAACCGGTTGAACCAGTGAACCAAGTAACAACGCCGGTTCGCCGGTCGATCCGATTTTTAAAACATTGGGTTTATCCGTACCCAACTCGATACCCACCGGGTATTGGATACCCAATATCCAATTTTATGGGATTGAGTATGGGATTGTATATTAAAATTTAAGATAAATCGGGTATTGGCTAACCCGAATGGGTATTGGGTATTATCCGAATATCCAATTTATTATTTAAAGAATTTTTTAAATTAGGTTTAGCCATTTTGGGCTTCAAGAGCTAGGCTAATTTATTTACTACTACTAAGTACAACTTACTAGGTTAACTTTCTATAAACTTATATAAATAATTCAATCTCTCTTATTCTAGGTCACGACTTCTCCAAGGTCTCACCTCGCATTCATCCTTTGGAATAATTATTTTGACTTTTGAATTATATTATTGGTTGCTTCAACAGTTTAATTAAATGCGTAACTTTTATTACTCCCTCCGTCCCACAAAAGATGTCACACTTGTGGGACGGCACGAGATTTTAGGAGGTGTTGTTTTGTGTATTAAGTGGACAGAAAATATATAATATTTATATTAATGTTAGAGAGAACTTTTTTCATAAATGGAAATGTGACATCTTCAGTGGGACAAATTAAAAAGGAAAGTGAGACATCTTTTATGGGACGGAGAGCTTATTTTACTTACATATTGCATAACACATTAAAAATATTAGTCAATTTAAATATTTGTAGATTTATATTTATATATAAAATTTGAATTTTTTTATTAGTTATTAACACATAGAAAGATTCGGGTATTTGGGTACTCGATACGTTGGGTATGGATACCTGGGGCGGGTATTGGAGTACCCGCAAATATACCGGGTCAGGTTTTGGATAGACATTTAGATGATTTTCGGGTTTGGATATCCGGTTTTTTTGGGCTGAGTATCCACGGATACCCGTATTCTCACCCCTATTTGTGTGCATAAGGTGGCTCTACCACTGAACTAAGCTATTCATGATCTATTCGAATTTTGACGTACTAAAATTCGTTTCAATTTTAGTATTCATCTCATCAGTTCACGAAGAAGTTTGTTAGAGGATATAATTTGGAAGTGTAAGATTGTTAATTTGAGCAAACACAGTGTAAAGTGTAAACTTTTAATATTGTGTAAACATTTAGTAATTTACTCATAACAATCAGAAGAATCTCTTGTCTATTTTGTACTACACAATAATGCAATCCCAAATTAAAATGTATAAAGGGGTATAAATTTGGTTACAAAAGCATTCAAGATTGATAATATGATGTACTAATAAAAATAGCAAAACTTCACAAATTTGGCATCTTATTATACAAAGGAAAGTACTCTTAGATATCTTTGAAGTAATGTGATCGAACACGTTTACGTAACATGTTAGAAAATAATGTTGAAACAATTAAAACAGAAAAACGTCATCAATTTATTTTCATGTTTTTTAGAAGAAAGAAAAATGAATAAGGTATGTTATATACTCCACTCTTTAATAGGTCTGTCAAATCGGGTATCCGCGGATACCAGATCCGAAAATTTCGGGTACCCGATCCCGATTTTTCCAAAATCTAATACCCGATATCTGATCCGAAAATAATTTCGGGTACCCAAATACCCGACTCGGGTATCCAGTCCCGATAAATCGGGTATCCAATCCCAATTTTGTATTTTTAAAATTTTTTTTAAAGAAAATTAAAAATTCATAATTTATAACATCCATCATTCATCCATAATAAACATCACAATTCAAACATTAATTCTAAATGTGACTTAAGTGTGAAGGATTTTGGGAGTTTTTTTAATTATTTAATTTTTTAAATAAAAGAATAAATATTTAATTTATTAAATTAATAAAAAATTAAAAAAATCGGATAATTCGGGTAATTTAGATATACCCGATCGGATATCGAGTAACCCGATACCTGATAATCCAAAAGTTCTATACCCGAACCCAATTCTGAAACCTGAAAAATCGGATATTCGAATATTCAATGATCCGATATTTCGGTTGGATATCGGGTACATATCCATTATTTGATATCTATTTTGACACCCTAGGCATGAGCATATCTTTTTGATTAGTAATATAATGAGTGAACATTGACCTAACACTCGTTGACTAGGAAGGTTCCTCCACTTCCACAAAGTCATCCTTATATAAGAAAGTCATCCTTATATAATTATTTTTATACAAATAAATTGATATGTAACCACCAACACGATTACAAATCCTACCAATAACGATTGAAGATATCTCAAATTTCAATATTCTGTACAGGATTGGTATTTATACCTTTTACTTGTGAAAATTTGAAACTGATTGGTTTCTTGGCCTGAAAAGTCAACTACATTGTTGGCTTTCAAAAAAATATTTCTTAATTTGTTGGATAAATTATTTATCATACTTTTGATTTTCTTCAAATCTTTGTTGTTGAACATTTGGTACTTAAATTCATGGTTATTTTCCATACCTTAATCTTGAATAGTTAGAAATATAATACTCCCTCTGTCATCGAAAAATATGAACATTTGATTCGGCACGATAATTGGTAAAATAAGAGAAAAAGATAAATGATAGTGTAATTAGTGTTACTGGAGAGTGGACTCTACATCATTAGTAGTCATGTAGTGAAATGATATAAGTTGTAAATAAAATGATGTGTAAGGGTAATGTGTTGTTTTTTCAAAATAAAAAAGTTCATATTTTTCAGGGACGGCCAAATAAGGAAACAGCTCATACTTTTTAGGGACGGATGGAGTAGTATGATTTGTGAATTAATTGGAGTATAACGCATGATCAATAGTTAAAATATGATATGATTTGTCTCTACTGTTGATGCCAATCCCAAGCTTTAAGTTAGCCTGGCCAACTTCAAAATCCACGGAGGCTCCGTTCTATGCTTTAGGTTAGCTCGGCCAACTTCAAAACTCATAAAGGCTCCGTTCAATATCATAGAATTGGACATGCAGAATTAAAATTGAAGCCTTCAATTTCAAATCCAATGTTTGGTACCGCAAAAAATTTGAATTTGAAATTGAATTACAATTCCAATTCCTCACAATTTCACAATTTAAATTTCATATCAAAAGTAGAATTAAAACGAATACATTCACACACTACATATACAAATACACATACTTGCACACACACCATATAATTTCTTCAAATTCAGTTTCATATCGTTAAAATCATTTTTACCAAACAAAGAATTTAAAATTAAGTTATAATTTAATCAATTCATATTCTATTTCTAATTTCGTATACTGAACGGACCCAAAGAGAAATTGGTATAGACTATGTAATGGTGGTTTCTTGCAAAAGTGTGGATGGTAGATTGGTCACCAATTAATCCGTGTTTCTTTTTTTTATAGCCCACAAACTTCAATTTGCCTAATTTAATAGTAGTTATTTTGATTAATTTTCCCCATTTTCATCACTAAACTATAGATGATAGTACGTTTCTAGGTCAAGAATTAAAAATCATGATATGTTCTAACATATTCGAATTGTTAAAGAGTTTGTATCGAACCAAATTTTCAGAAATTTTAGAACTACCAAACTGAAAAAATGTACTATAAAAATGTAGAAAAAATCGAAACACAATCAAAGAGGCGTTGAACTGTTGTGTACAAAGAGTAATGGAGAAGCGTGAAAACTTGTAGGGCCTTCAAATATAGATTAGAGAATTTTATTACGGCTGCTTCTTTCTCACAGCCCAAATGGCCCAATATACTTATACACATGTATAATTCAGTAACAATCTGACAGGTCCAGTTTATCGTTCATATAAATAAAAGTTATTGTTATGCGAAAAGAAGTTACCGGAGTAAAAGTTACTGATTTTGCAAATAAAGTCATTGTGTTTGTTCCTCAAGAAGTTCAATCACTTGTCTAATCACAGACGTAGATTAATTACATGTTTATTTCAGGTCACGGCGAAGAAGATAGTCTAATAAAAAATTAACATGTTCACTGAATTCAAGATGAAAAATATTGGACCCCTCAATTACTTATTGTGCATTGATGTTATTAGAATCAAACAAAAATTTATCAAATAAAGAGATACATTTCAGATTTTTAACTGAAGTATGGACTGATTGCAAGCTAGTTTAATAGTATTATTATCATTCAAAATCATGGATTGCAAATCATATCAAGAGCCAAGATGACTAAATGGGGACGATACCAACGACTGGTGAGGAAATTCATATACTTATATTTTTCACAAACTCAATCGGCCGGTATTAGTAATGCAGTTGGGGTGATGAGTCAATTCATGAATTAATCATAAATGGATGGAAAGGAAACTCTAAGGATTGTAAGATATTAAAAAAGGAATGGATCGATAGGTCATGGTCTAGTAGTATACTGTATAAAATACAACCAGTTAAAGTAAAATATTTGTAAACTATAATATCCGTACAAGTACTAATAGTAATATATTCACTATGTCCCAAGAAAGTTGAGTCGCTTCATTTTTTGCACTCGTTTTGTATTTTTTTTTTCATGTAATCACTAATCATAATCACATTTAAATTAAGATAATCATATATTAAATCTAAGATGGCTGAATACTTACTAATTTTAAATATATAACAAAAAAAAAATAAAAGTAAAGCGATGGTTTATGCAAAATTATCGATTTCCTTTTTCTCTTACCAAATGAAAGGACCACATTTATAATCCTGTAACTTAGCCGCCTAAGTTTTCTTTTGACGTGTCATTCTCGATGATATCTCAGTATTTCAGTTCACACCTGTAAATTGAGATTTTGAGGTACATTCAAATATATGACAAATTAAATAAGTAATTTGACTCATCCTATATTATCTATCTTTATTAAATATCTTGTATTTAATAATTTGAGTTTTTGTGATATTTTACTTTTTTTTCACTTTAATTATTTATTTTTTCTATTTTAACTAGTTATTTTTATTTTTCAGAATAATTGTAAAAAAGAAATGTATCTAGTAGCATATCTGGGACTGAGGGAGAATCATATTGTCAATATTTTTCTAGAGGGGGGCTGTCAACATTGATCCAAGTCATAGAAAATAGAAATGCATGAGTTGAAAATTAGCTGACATCAAAGTTGGGTTCGAAAATAGAAATGCATGAGTTGAATAATTATTTTGGACGATATTTTATATTGATATATTAGCTCGAAGTTGGGCTCGCGCTTATCAAATCAATAGATTGTAAGTTACCACCACACAAATTTTCAACAAAATACCTATAAAACTTTAGAGTGATAATTTTCATTTAGACTAGTCATCTCATAATTTTTGAAATTAAACCATTTTTATTTTATTTTTGCAATTGTCCCATAGGCAAAATTGAAATTAATAGTACGATAAAATAAAATATTAAGCGACAACAAAATGACATTATTTTGGACAGAACGATGTCATTCAATATTAGTAAGTGTTAGTTAAATAGCATTAGAATTATTCAAAACGATGTGGTTTTATCGTCTTATCGACATTAGTTTGATTTCGATGATCGTGAAACAATAGCCAAAAAAACTACTCCCTCTGTCTCGGAGTATTAGACTCACTTCTTTTGTGCACATGATTTAAGGAATTGATATTTAAATAGTTAAAGTGGAGAGAGTAAAGTATGTGAGAGGGAAAAAGTAGGGGGGAGAAGAGAGAAAAAAGTAGGTGGAGAATAAAATAAAATAGATGCTAGTTGCTAAAAAAGGAAATGAGTTTGGGACATCCCAAAAAGGAAAGTTGGTCTAATACCTTGAGACGGAGGGAGTACAAAACTATAATACTCCATATATATATAGTTACAGTTTAAATATTTATAACATAGCTATAAATCAATAAAAAAAAAATTATGATTTAAATGATACTTATCTGAAACCTAAATTGCAACGTTATGTGACGTATTAGAAATGAGTCACTCACCCCTTAAAAAACTCACCCCTTAAAAAGCCACTCATCCCTTTCTAATATGACGTACATCATCACCGCCAAAACTTTGACAAAGTACCTATAAAACCAACACATCGGTTGAGCTCATTTCCTTCACCAAAGCCCAAGAAATGGCCTCCTACTCCTCCGCCGCCCTCTTCCTCCTCCTCGTCTCCTCCCTGCTCACCGAGGCGGCTGCAGCGCGGGGTGTCCCAGCAGACTCCAAAATGTCCGGAGACGCCCTCCGCCATTTCATGCTCCCTTTGAAAGGCGCCGAGCCATTGGGAGGAAACGACGTCTCCATCCCTAGCGGAGACGGCGAGTTGGTGGCCCGCTGGTCGCCACCGCCGCCGCCAAATATTGTACTAGAATCGGAGCCCCCACGGAAACCAAGTCCGCCAACTTGCAAACCAAGATGTTAAGTTTCTACATTAAGAAGGAATAATTGTTACGTACATATACAAATAGGATACATTTGTTACACGATTTTATCTTTTTCTTTTCTTTTCTTTTGGATGAAAAAATGAAGCCATGGTTAATGGCTCATTTGGGTCCCGGCCCAGCCCCGCCCGTAATTAAAAATCCCGGTGGAGACCATCGTTGCTGCCGCCGCCGCCGTCGCTGTCACTGGTTGTAATTAATTAACGGACCGTTATAAGTTATAACCATGTCCACGTACAATTTTTGTACGGACATGGCTGATGACGAATACGGCGTTATGATTTAATGTTATCTTTTGCTTTTATGGAAGAATGATTGTTTATTAATCAAGCATATTTTTGATGAATTGCTCTTCTTTTTATCGTAATATAACTAAAATTAACTAGCCTTCTTTACGTATTGTTCTAGTACAAAATGTTGACTAATGTATGGATTGATATAGATGTGAAACTTATTGTGAATCAATAATAAAAATAAAAAATGAAAATGAAGTGCATATAAATCACAAACTTATGGGAAAGATTTTGTTACGGATGGGAAAAACCACAAAATCATGAAGTGACAAAAACGTAGAATTCAAACTAATTCTCTATTCCGGTGGCATTTGTTTAAGAAATAAGTATATATGCAATTATTGTCCAAATATTTGTACAATCATCCCAATAACATTAACAAGTATGCAATGTTTGATCGCCAACTAAAGTGAACATATTAAGGAATCGTAAATATTGATCACAATGTTTGAATGAGATTAAATTGCGTCACTTGGTAGAGTTTATAATTGATTTAAGTAGCTTATATCTAAAACACATGGACAGATTTATTTGTCTAGATTTACTTATGAAAGTCTGTTTGAAACATTAGTTTAAAGATAAGGTTCAGTCAAAGTGTATAGATACAAGTTGATAAGTGGAAGTTGACATATAAAGTGGAACATTCTATTCACTCCTAGCAATTTCATAGATACAAATACACTTAAATTACAAGTCTTTGTTGACATTTGCACACGAGAATTGACAGGTATGGAGAGTAAGAATCTAAACATGAAGTATTATAAATTTCATAATTGATAAAAAAAAAATATCTCATTCGTCCCTTAAACTTTATCATGTTTTGATCATGAGCACGAAGTTTAAGAAATATATATAGAAAGTGGAGTAGGTTGAAAAGGTTAGTGAAATACGAGTCATACTTTTGTAGTAAGAGCATCCACTATAATCGGCGAGCGACCGGCCGAACCATTGCAACCGGCGAGCGCAGAATCGGCGAGAATTTCGGCGAGCGCTCGCCGATTCTCGGGCGCTGGCCGATCCGCTCGCCGCCATTGTAGGCTGGCGATCGGCGAGCGCTATTTTTTTTAATTAAATTTTCGAAACACTATATATACGCGATTTTCACGTCATTTTCATTCGCACCACTTGTTTTAACGAGTTTTCTCTCTCTCTCTCTCTCTTAATTTCTGTACAAGAGCAATAACGCGAAATGGATCACAACAACGAGTCTACTCCAGCGACGAGCAGGAATCAAACTCCCACGGTAACTGCGGGAGCGGGATGGGGGCAGATGGGCAGCGGGTACTACAACATGTGTACCCTTGGCAGCAGATGATGCCGCAGTAGAGTGAGGCGGTGGCTCGTGTGTGGAAGCCCGAATTTTTTTTTATTATGTATTTTTATTTATTTTTAGTTAATGTACTTTTTTTTATTTAAATAAAATTAACGAATTTTCCGTATATGTGTCGTAAATTTAATTCCGTATTTTGTGTTTAATTCCGTAAATTTAGTTGTTTTTTTAATAGTGCTGATGATGTGGCTAGCCTATTGCTTGTCCAGTTGCTTGTTAGATGATGTGGCAGGAGGAATTTTAGTGCTGGATGATGTGGCAGGAGGAAAAATAGGCTAGTCTATGGCTGGCCTATTTATCATAGTGGATGCTCTAATAAATTTGAGTGAAAATGAGTTAGTGACTTAGTAGAATGTGAGGTCCATTATTAAAAATGGTAAATTTTTTAGGATGGACGAAAACAAAAATATGTGGCAAAATTTTAGGAATGGAGGGAGTAGTAGAAAATTATCATGGCCAAAAAAATATGTCTCTACCTAATGTTTGATTTTACTGCTAAGCACAGTACAATTATAAAAATGACTTACATATAGCAACGTCGGAAAAAAATAGCTTAAAATTATAAGCAACCACACCTGATGAAATTAATTGGTGATGATAAAACACCCACAACAAAAACAAAAACGGAGTCTAAACTAGTTTCGAGCATATATAGCCATATAGGTGCTTAATCTTGTAATAAATCCATTTTTTCAAAATTCATCTTTATTCAGAGTTTATAAATTAGTATTATAAAAATCACTATAAATATGAATAAAAAAAAGAATATTCTCGAATGTAAGGAATGGTCCCTATCAAAAAAAATTCATGCATCCATACTTGAGTTTGAGTATGTGTTACTCTCTCCGTCATTAAATGTATTTTCTATTTTTTTCGTCATTAAATATTTTATTCTATTTCTACTATTTTTGGTAATATATTATTCTATTTCTACTATTCTATATAGGATGTGTTCCCTTTGCATTAATTAAATCAGTCAAATAAAATGGAATCCATCTTCTTTCTATTCGTTGTTTTATTAAAACCGTCGCCTAAAAATACCATTAAGATTTCATTATATTCTCCAGACGAAGGGTCCAAAATGTCGTTGTGTTATTCATTTTGGTATATATCGTTTTCGATATCTCTTAAAATAAATAAAAGTTATTTTGACTCACTCCTACTTACTTTACAATACTAGGACTCATATATATATATATATATCGGCATCGATCCTCGTCACTATTTGAGGTATATTGACATTGAGTCGTTGTCTTCATTACCTCAAAAGTTAGTATCGTGATCATCAAATAAATCTATAATTGGAACATTCATTCCATTAATCATCAAATCAATCAATTAAACGCAGCACTTCACTGAGTTCCATTAATATATAAGATCAAACTAGCTAAACCAAGCGATATCCAATCTAGCTAAACCAAGCGATATCCAAATATTCCCTTTCAACCTAGCTAGGTTCTAGATAGTAACTTTAGATTTCAAAGTCTAAGCATCCATTTTTATCTAAACCAACTCATTTTCCATTTTTATCTAAACCAACTCATTTTCATTTTCTTAGTATAACAATGATAACCAACAAATTATAAGTAAAACAAAGCTGTAAAGTGAACTCATGTGTTTTCCCAAAAAGTAGTGAAACTAGCTTAAATCTCGTATGTACATTTACTGAGTAATTCTGATTCACAAAGAGTTTTAAGAAATTATTTCACACTGTGAAAAAAAAAGGTAAAGAAAGAAAGTAAATGAAATGTAAGATGCAGCTATTTACTCTTTAAACGCATGGATTTCGTTCTAGCTGAAAGAAATTAGTTAACATTGGAGTTTGGAAATTTGAGTCAAGACAGTGACATATCATAGATATACAGTTAAATCTTATGCTACTTTGTTTGTGAGATGTGGAGTTTATGAGGGTGGTGATCCGCTCTCACAAAAGATAAGGGACAGTTTACAAAATCAGCACAGGCTGTCGACAAATGCAGCTACTTACTCTTTAAACGCATGGATTTCAACTGTCTTTTCTTTTCCATTTCCATTCGCGTGCTATTTAATTAAAAGCGATAATTGGTGCATTATGAGCTATTGCCTTATGGGTATACGAACACGTAGATGTCTAATCATAATTTTTCTGTTTTCCGCTATTATTTTATGATTGTTAAAACGAAATAATATGATGTTGTAATAATAATACGGTAATATCTTAAAGAAAATGACTTGTATGTTGTGCCACGTTAATTATAATTATGACCCTTATGATTATATATCGAATGCTTTTATATTCCAATTTTAAAATTTATACTAGTAAAATCTATCAGAATTTAGAAGTGAAGTGATTTACATTATTTAATTAGTGCATTATTATCGGCATACGAAATTTAAGTTTTTCCAGTTTTAGTTTTCATGGAGTTAAACCAAAAAGAGCAAAGATGAAGCGGCAAGGCAGATACAAAATTACCAAAATGGAAGCTCTTAGAATTACAAAATGAGGCAAACGCAGCTTTCAAAGAGTGGCCTCCAGGGCTGTCGGGAAAAAGGAGGGCTTACGTTGTCGGAAAAAGAGGGCTTACAAGCTGAGGTTCCACAAATCTCCACTGCCCAAACTTTGACGAAATACATTTAAAACCTGCACAAAGGCCGATTAATTTACCGTCATCCCAAACTCTCTAAAGCAACCCCATTGATCGGTTACTCTCCTTTCCCAAGAAATGGCATCCTTCTTCTCCACCGCCTTCCTCCTCCTCCTCCTCCTCCTCACCGGGGCAGCTGCAGCGCGGGTCGTCCCCCAAGATGTCCGCGGCCATTTCATGCACCGCAGCTCACCACCGCTGCCGCCATTAGTTGTAATAGAATCGGAGCCACCACAAAAACCACGTCCGCCTACTTGTTTGCCCAGATGCTAATTTGGTATTTAATCCTTCTTTTTTCTTTGCTTTTTCTTGTGCTCACTGCCTAATTTGTGTCCCAATCCTCAGGCCGTTTCATCGCTCCCTGGTGGAAACGACACTTTGGATGCCCGCTCGACTCAATCGCCGCCGCCGCACCTGCATTAGGTGACGTGTTAGATTCAGTTAATTGCTTATTCCGTTGGATTTTATAGTTTATTGTTGATTTTGATGAATTTCTCTCTGTTTTTAACTATACTCTGTTTGATCCATCTCTAACTACTCTCTGTTACCTCATTTCAGTTGTAGTAATAGTTCTAATTCATAGTATTGCTTGATAGAAGACTCTGAATATATACTATACCAAAATAGAAGTAACGAATGTTTTGATCCCTAAATATCATGCACAAACTTAACAAACTAATGGCCAAATTCATATACTCACGTGGTATGAGACACTATACGCCCCCAAGTTGGTGGCAGATGAGGCTCTCAAGTCATGAACCTGTACTCCCTTCATCAACCATTCCTGGTCACTAATTTTTCACTAATTTTCTTTTTAGTCCATTTGCC
This sequence comes from Salvia hispanica, assembly GCF_023119035.1. NCBI lineage: Eukaryota > Viridiplantae > Streptophyta > Magnoliopsida > Lamiales > Lamiaceae > Salvia > Salvia hispanica. The sequence continues at coordinate 25,058,384 of NC_062965.1, forward strand.
ATCATTACTAGAGTTTTCTTTTTAGTCCTGGTGTTTAGTTGATTACTTGTGTTTAGATCCGAGAGGATCTCTCTTAGTATTACTAACTCGTTTCTTGAGTGTGCAGGTGCAATTGAGTACGATTGAAGTTGGAGTTACAACTTCAAGACCTTGTAATAGTTAGAACTAGATTCGTAGCAATCTTAGTTTGTATTACTTGTGTAAATCAGCCGCGTGGGTGAGAGTTTGGCTGAGCTCTCTTGTACAAGAACAAAGAGGTCTCGATAATTAGTGAATCTAGACTAATCTGATCCCTACAGCATCTAATATCACGAAACTTTCAAAAAGTTGGGTTTTTCCCATGAACTTTAAATTTGGCAAATAATATCACGAAACTTTCAAAAAGTTGAGTTTTTCCCATGAACTTTAAATTTGGCAAATAATATCACGAACTTTACCATGGGTTTATTTTTTTCCACGAATGAAAAAATTCCCACAAATAATATTATGATACGGATTTTTTTTCATAATTTCTCGGCAACAATTTTGAGAGCTTCAAGTTTTTCAATCTTTGAAGTTAGTTTTTCTTGAAGCACACCCTCCAAAATTTTTCTTTAATCTATTAAAATAACATGAAGTTTTTCATTCGTGGGAAAAAACAAACCCGTGGTAAAGTTCGTGATATTATTGGTCAAATTTAAAGTTCGTGGGAAAAACCCAACTTTTTAAAAGTTTCATGATATTACACGCCAATATCCCTAAAATTAAATTTTATTCTCTAACTATATGTGAATTTAATAAATTATATTATTTCCAAATTAATGTATAAAACAAACATTTAATATTACTGTATTATTCAAAATATCAATACTGAATTAAAATTTATTAATTTAATTAATAAATTAGTTTTTTAATTGATATTTATATAATTAATTCAAAATTAATGTATAATGTTTTTTCATTGCCAACAATGGGCTGATATCATAAAATATGAATGAAGTAAATAAAGTCGGGCCCATGAAAAACAATTAACAGTCTGGTTGCTACCCCTAAGAAGAGAAAGGAAAATGGCCCATTGTCTGTATTCAAAACAGAAGTGGCCCACTGGTTTTGCATTTCAATTTCTTGTACAGATTAGAGTGTCTAATTACCAAAGTTCCCAATAGCATGACTTTTTACTATATAAAAAATATAATACTACATTTTTAGAAATTATTACTATAAATATTTACGTATTTTTATTAACACACTACATATAAAACAAATAAACTACAAAATAAATTATAACAAAAAACTGGTGCATAAAACATATGAAAAAGATCACCTAGTCAATTCCTGGGACAGTGGGAGTATAAAAATAATGTAGTTATCACATATATATCTAAACTTTTCATTTGCCAGTTTTATGAGAAAACTTTTTCATTTTTCATTTTCCCATTTGAAAATTCAAAGGGGAATGAATTAAAAGGTTTCAACATTGCCACAATCTCCTAACTCAAAGGTACTTTCAATTTTCCCATTTATCATATCGCATTTAGCCATTTAGGTGTAAGATGAGAGTAGCTCCACCTTGATCAGCCACTTATTTTTTGCAATTTTCTTAGTATCTTCATCCTCTAGAAATTGCCTATCACCTAATAACACCAAAAAAAATACACATTCGTGTCAAATATAATGTTGGGATCCCACCAATAAAAAAAATTAAAACAATTAGCCTGTAAAACAGTAAATGAAACAACTTTTTTCTATATTCATTTTCAGACTTCGACACCCAACAACCAAAAAATCAACGAAAAGTTGCAACCTTGTGCACACAAGGCAAATAAACCTAAATCAGGAAATCCACACAAGGCAAATAAACCTAAATCAGGAAATCCACACAATTGCTAGAAAAAAAATTCTCTTTCCTAAAATTAAAGTACAAAATGATATTCAATGAGATGAGGTGTATGGGTTTACCATGCACCCCTCTTCTTCTCAATAAATACTCGAAACAAAATTCTCTTTCCTAAATTAAAGTTCAAAATGATATTCAATGAGATTAGGTGTATGGGTTTACGATGCACCCCTCTACTCTGGATAAATACCTGAAACAAAATTCTCTTTCCAAAATTAAAGGTCAAATTGATGTTTCAATGAGATGAGGTGTATGGGCTTACCATGCACCCCTCTTCTTCTCAATAAATACTACTCTATGCGTTACGTGAAATGTCCAATTTTTCTAAAATTTTCCACTTTGTTTTATTTCTATTTTTAGTAAATGATCTATACTTTTCACTAACTCTTTACGCTCATATTTTATTATAAAATTATATAAATATTAGACCCTCATTTCTCTAACTTTTTCAACTCACTTTTCTTCCCATTTTCTTAAAACCTATGCCGAGTTAAATTTGGACAATATTTTATTTGTTCTCCTTCCGAGAATGAAGTTTCAATGAGATGAGGTGTATGGGTTTACCATGCACCCGTCTACTCAGGATAAATACTCAAAACAAAATTATCTTTCCAAAATTAAATTTCCAAATGATGGTGCATGTGATTTGTCATGCAACCGCCCCACACAGGATAAATACTCGAAACAAAATTCTCTTTCCAAAATGAAAGGTTCAAAATGATGGTGACTTGAACAGGAGCAGATCCCTGTGGAACAAAAATCACAGCAGCAATTGCTTAAAACGCAGATGATAGAAATGAAACGCAGATGATAGAAATGAAACGCAGATGATAGAAATGAAACGCAGCACTAATTCATTTTGTTCAAACATCACTACTTCCATGGGCCCACCTAACCGATCCAACCTTTCGCACAAATATATGAGTATTAGGAGTAATATATTTATAAAACTGATTCCAACATATTTAGTCATTAATTAAAATAAATTTGCATTATCAATGAATTGTTAAAAATAATATACATTGTCAATATTTCTAGTAGTACTATTTTTAAGTTGATTTCAATAAAGCTGATACTAAATATGTATATCAAATATCGATTTTCCCGGTGAAGTAAATTTCTTTATAATAATGATTCTTTTATGATTAAATAATTTTACATATCACAGTAGTAGTAATTAGTTTTATCACAATTACACCCAATATATTTAGTTTTTTTTTTTTTTCACAATTACACCCATTCCTATAAGGCTATAACTATGATTAATACTACTAATCGCTATTAATGCCGACCTCCAATCAACCGAAACTCTATAAACCAATCCCATTGTTACTCTAGTTCATTTTCAGACTTCGAAGCCCAACCACGAAAAGTTGCAACCTTGTGCCTTGTGCACAATATTGTAAAACCCAAAATAACTATAAGTAAAAATCCCCAAGGCAAATAAACCTAAATCAGGAAATCCACCCAATTGCTCGAAACAAAATTCTCTTTCCTAAAATGAAGTTCAAAATGATAGATGAGGTGTATATGTTTACCATGCACCCCTCATCCTCTCAATAAATACTCGAAACAAATTTCTTTTTCCTAAATTAAAGTTCAAAAAGATGTTTCAATGAGACGAGGTGTATGGGTTTTATCATGCACCCGAACTTCTTCGCAATAAATATGCTAATCGCTATTAATGCCGACCTCCTCCAATCAACCGAAACTCTATATACCAATCCCATTGTTACTCTCATTTCCTTCACCAAAACCTAATAGAATGGCCTCCATCTCCCCCGCTGTCTTCACCCTCCTCCTCTGCCTCCTCCACGTCTCGTCCCTGGTCTATGGGCGCCCCGTCCCGGCGGACTCCAAGATGTCCCTGGACGACCGTGGCCATTTCATGCTCCACAAGAAATCAATGGACTACAATCCAGTCGACGGAGGAAACGCCGTCTCCATCGCCGGCAGCCGCAGCTACATCCCCGGTGGAGACGACACGCTGGCGGAGTCCAAGATGTCCCTAGACGGCCGCGGCCATTTCATGCACCCCGAGAAGTCACTGGACATCGTCGGAGGAAACGCCGTCAGCCGCAGATACATCCCCAGTGGAGACGACATGTTGGCTGCCCGCTGGTCAGAATCACTGCCGCCGCCGTCAGTTGTAATAGAATCGGAGCCTCCATCGAAACCCAGTCCACCAACTTGTTTACCCAGATGTTAATTTTCTACTACTCCTCTGTACTATTTGTGGTTTTTACTATTTCTACTGTATTTCTTTTTTGGTAAGTAGTAGGAGTATTTAATATTTACCGTCGCCGCCGTTATCTGTATTACGTTGTCGAACTTAAGCTGGCTTGTGTCAGTTTATACGTACTACTTAATTAATTGCTTATTCTGTGGACTCTTTTTTTTAATGACATTTTGTCTTTTTCGTATTTTTATCTATATATATATCCCCTCACTTCTACACGACTACACACGTTCATATGCTCCCTCCGTCTCAATAAATATGAAACGTTTGTTTTTTGACACAATATTTTATGTAGTTTTGTTTTGTGAGTTAAAAAAGAGAGAGTAAAGTAAGAGAGAGGAAAAAGTAGCGATAAAATTATTTCTATTTTAAAAAACGTTTCATTTTTAATGAGACAACCCAAAAAAGAAAACGTTTCATTTCTAGTGGAACAAAGGGAATATACGTTTCAGCAAAGAAACATTTACAGCAAAAGATAGAAAGAAAATATGAATAGTGATTGGAGCAAATATGAGATTTAATGTAACAGCCCGCCCTCCTAGAGTACAATAAATGCGGCGGCTGCTACCCAAGACCGACTCCAATGAAGTAAACATAGGCTAGGGTTTCATTTAAAGAGTGTTGACCAAAAGAATTGAAAGAGATATCAGAGTATTAAATGCAACAACTTAACCTAGAAGATTAAAGGAAGAAAGATATCATAAATGGCGATCAAAATATCTTAAGAGCACGCTCAATATCCAAGATGAAATCACAAGAAAAGACAAGGCTTCAAACCGAAGGCAAGATGCAAATACGCCAAAAATCAAATTCTAAAGTGTATCAAAAATTCAGCGGAAAACGACCAATAGAAAGTATAGCTATGTATGGTGACACAACCACACTTAGAGTTCCACATATCCATATTAGTTAATTAAGCTGCTCAACACCCGCCACCACTCGTCTTCATTCAACCTGCACATAAGGAAAACACATGCGGGGGCTGAGTATTTTGAAATACTCAGTGAGCTCGTTGCCAAAACATTTTATAAGTTATGCCACCCTTACCAAGTGAACTCGAGTTTTAAGCAGTTATAAAAGAATATCACGAGTATCACAAAATATATTTTCATAGGCTGTCAAAATAACCTCCCATTTTCTCATCAAATAACAATCATTCCATGGTGCGACGAAAGTGTGGCCACACTTTTCGCCCACGAGACCGGCCGACTAGCAAGGACGGCTCTCGATCCCATCGTGTACTACAGTACTGGTAGGGCTTGCGGCCCATACTCGACTCGAATTCGTATAAGCGAGATCAGATATCACATTAAAACAAACATAGGCATGGCATAACAGTTGAACCACCCTTATAACACCGATCAATAATTTTGACAAAAGTAAAAGAGAGTTTTAAGAGTAAAGCCCACCTCGATTGCTTAGTTTTCAAGTAGATTTGCTTTTCCTTTATCCGGCTTCGCAACCAAAGTTTCACCTTTTAATCACATAGGCACATATCACAAATTAGGTTCAATACTACTCTTACTCATGCATGTCTCATTACTTTTCCCTCTTCCCAACGATTTATCTTATCATTACTTAATTTATCAAGATCATGTTTATCACACCATTTTATTTACTATCAACACACACTACACCACACAACAACACACACACACACGGTACACACACACACACAC
>NC_062965.1:25064277-25099123 GCF_023119035.1 Salvia hispanica
AAATAATTATGCATTCACTTCATTCCAGTAGACTATTAATTCATTATTGACAGTTACTAGTACCTAAAGTAAATGTTTCATGCATATGCAAGTTGATCACATCAATAATCATTTTACTATAAACAACATACTTCATACCTATTAGTTGAATAGGTTGTGTCAAACGATACTATATCACCGTAGAGATGGAAATTCTTCTTAGCAATGGGATCACACCAGAAAAGACGAGTGAGCCTATCTTTGGAGTTCACCTCAAAATCATAAGTGAATGCCGGACAATTCTCCTTCTTTCGGCTCATTTCATTAAGTATCATCTGTGCATCTGCCCCACGAGTAAATGCTCTCAAGTCGCGCCTATAGTTTCGAACTTCTACAACCGTACACCCAACATAATCCAGCCCACCAAGAACCTCATTCAGCAACTTAAAAGTCAACGTAGGACCTATGTTTGCACTTGCACAATCTAATATAAATTTCTGATGCATTAGATCAATGTTGCGATTCAGCCTCATGAATCGCCTATGGCGTCCCTCAACCATATCATGATTATGTTTTTCTTCAAACTGTTTGACAACATAACCAATTCCCTTAGAAAACTTAATCCCAATTTTAGACTTGCAAAAACACTTCCTAGAAGATCGTCTTCGTTTTGACTGCCCTTGCATTTTATTTTTCTTCTCACCTTCTCTACTACACACAACATATAACCATGTGACAAGATCCCCCTCCTTCTTTGATCCATGTTTACGAGTGTCAAACCCAACATACCGTGCATACTTATTATAGAACTCGGTAGCATCATCAAGTTTAGGAAAAATCTGTCCTACATAGGGCTTTAGTTGGGATGGACAGTCAGGTAGGTATGACACTGATATAAAACATGCAAACTACTGTCAGTGGAAAACTAAAACAAACAATTTATGCCTACAAATTTAGTTCATTATAACAACAGTTTAGTTCATTTAGCTGTTTTATTACTTCATTATAACAACAATTTAGTCGAATTAATGGCATACTTTAATGTGCAAACAACACATCAGTTAAAGATGTTACTTCATTATAATATTTTATTAATTCATTTTAACAGTGATTTACTTCATTATTAATATAGGAATTTAATATTCAATAAGAATAGAAGTTCAGTTTTAATGGATATTACTTCAGGATAACTTAATTTTACTTCATGAAGAGTACAAATCGCATATACACTACAATAATATCAGAATTTAATATTCAATAAGAACAGAAGTTCAGTTTTACTTGTTATTACTTCAGGATAACAAAACTTTACTTCATTATGAGTACAAATCGTATATACACTACAATAATATCAAAATTTAATATTCAATAAGAATAGAAGTTCAGTTTTACAAATCGCATATACACTACAATAATACAAGCATTTAATATTCAACAAGAACAGAAGTTCAGTTTTTAGCTCATATTTCCGACCATTTACTTCATTATTAATATGTCTACACTACAGACATGAAAAACATCGAAAATAACACATTGCTCGATTGAAAAAAGTTACGAACCTTCAACTGTGGTATTATCTAATTCTGGCTCTAAATCTGAATCTGAATCCGTGTCAAAAAGAGATCCTCCTAGATTAGTAAGATCATCCATAATCGATCCAGTTGAAGTAGATCCAGTTGAAGTAGATCCTAATCCGTCTTCAACCTCGGAATTTGTTGATGTAGATCCGAATCGGTCGATATTCTCCATGAGAGTCAGAATATTGCCAAATTGGAGCAAAACACGATGGTGAATCAAAGGCAGTTCGTAATTTAAAGTAGAACACGATCGTTCGTGGAAGGCAGATTGAAGAAGATTGTAGAAGAACTTGATTGAAGAATTGAACGCGATCGACGAATTGAAGAACTTGATTGAAGATCGTGGACCGCAGATCGTGAATTGAACGAGAATTGAAAGAGAATTGAAGGAGAATGACGAATTGCGATTAAACGAGAATTGAAGGAGAACGAGAATTGATTCGTCGACGATGTGAAGGAGAACGTGATCAGCAAGTTTTGCATATTTTGATAGTAATTTGTAATTTCCTAAAATACCCCTGAGCATGTTTTAATTGAATAAAATTAAAAATAAATTGTAAATTAATCCTAGCCACAAGATTAAGAAAATGGAAGGCCCTAATTTAGTCTCTAGTTCGGCCCTTAAGAATGGTTCGACATTGATCACAACTCTATATATATATATATATTTGTTTATTTAGTAGTAAATAATAAGATTTAATTAAATATTTTATCAATAAATATTATAGTGTTATACATTTAATAGTATTATTATAGAAATCAAGTCTTGTATTAGTATATTATAATTTTAATGACATTTAAATTTAAATACAATAATAAATTATAATACACAATATTTAAAACTAGTATTAAACTCTATGGATAATTATAAACTTCTATATTGTAAAATATTAGTGATTGTAAAAGTATAATAAAATATAAGAAATATATTATAATTAACAATTTCTTAAAATAATATAAAATTAAAATGAATTATTAGTTTTAGAGGAAAAAGAATTTTGGATTTAATGTATAAGAATAATTAATGTTCATAATATTTCAAAATGATCATGTGGTGGAGTGGTAAAGGAGGTGGTATTTAGAGAGAAGGTCGTGTGTTCAAGCCCTAGCATAGCAACTACAAATTTTTAAAAATATATTTTGAAAAAGTGAAAAGCCGGTTTTCGGTTCACGGTTGGACCGGTCTGACCGGCCGGTTCCACCGGTTCGCGGCGGTTCAATATGCTAGTGGTTTTAAGGGGCGAACCGGACCGGACTACCTGCCGGTTCGCGGTTGAACCGATCGAACCGGCCGGTCCGATCCGGTTTTTAAAACACTGGATAAACCCAATACACGATATTCGTATTCCCACACCTACACACAAAGGGCAAATTGCCCCCTCAAATATACATAATTTTCCATACATATATAACCTATTTATTTCAATATATTTATTAAATGACTAATTACTAGGAGTACTTCCTAGATTGTAAGAAAGTAGTCTGGAGTATAAAAAAGCTCAATGCTGCTAATAAAGATTGCTTGCTGCAGTAGTCCCGCTTAGTTCATTTAATTTTACAATATTAAAACTTAAAAGTTTAAACCCCAAAATGCCCCATCCAGAACATTGGATTAAATAAACTTTTGCATCCATAATTTCAAACGTTTGACCAAAATACCGTTATTAATTACCTCCATAAAGAAAACAAAAGGAAGAAAAAAAAATTCAAATAAAATCACACGTGATTAGATATTCTCCATCGATTTCTTTTTAATTGACTCACTTTATTTTGCTAAATTGAAAAGGAGATATTTACTGTTAAGCAGGAAGGGAATAAAATAAATAAATAAAAAAATAAAATACTGAGAGGATATCATTTTTTTTCTAAAATTAGAAATGACTTATTATCTTAAAATTTACTGAAATGCAAAAATAAATCAATTAACAACAAACTTTCTTAATTCACAATTAAAAGTCTCAACTTTTTCATTTCCAGTCTTTTCATTAATAAGAGTTTCTTTTTACCATGATCTTTTTCTTTTTTTTTAACATTTTTTAAAACTCGGGTCGAAAATATGCGAGACTCCTAATGAGAAATGGACGAAGCACCGGTTATATAAAGAAAACACCTCCATTTCCATAAAAATTAACTCCTCCAACCACCACCTTCCGCCGCCATGGCCGCCCACCACCCTCCCCACCTCCTCCTCCTCGCAGCGGCGCTGCTATCCTATGCCGCGATCCCGTCCCTCTCCCTCCCGCAGTGCCCCCCGTGCGGGGCCACCATGGTCCCCTACCCCCTGAGCACCGCCCCCACCTGCGGCGACCCGGCCTACAAAATCCGGTGCTCCGCCGCCTCCACCCTCCTCTTCGACTCCTCCAACAACACCTACCCGATCGCCTCCATCTCCCCCTCCACCCAGCGCCTCACCATCACCCCCTCCCCTCCCCCCAACACCTGCCTCGCCGCCGACCTCCCCTCCAACGGCCTCCAGCTCAACCCCTCCGCCCCCTTCAACATCACCAGCAGCAACACCATCTTCTACCTCAACTGCTCCGACTCCATCCTCAACTCCCCCCTCAACTGCACCTCCACCAGCCTCTGCCACGTCTACAGCAACGCCACCGCCAGCCCCTGCCAAGGCACCCAGTGCTGCGCCTTCCGGGCTGGCGGCTCCACCACGGCCTACCGGATCCGGGTCAGGCAGGAGGGCTGCCGCGCCTACCGCAGCTTCGTCAACCTGGATCCGGACTTGCCGGTGGACAGGTGGCCGCAGCCAGCGGTGGAGCTGCTCTGGCTGCTGCCACCTGAGCCCGTCTGCACGGCCCAGGCGGATTGCGGATCCGGTTCGACCTGCGGACCAGATCGGAACTCAGGCGGGTCGGTTAGAAGGTGCTTTTGTAATTCGGGTCTGGAGTGGGACCCGGTTTCCGGACTATGTGCTCTAGGTTTGTTTTACTGTTCATTAATTAATTAGTCCTATTAATTATGTGTCATTAATTTTGTTATTAATTTAAATCTAATGTTGATATGTAGAGTGTAAAGATCCAGATGGCTGTGGCAAAGATCGGACTGCGCTTATTACAGGTAATTCATTAGTGTAATGACATGTATAGATTAATGACACAAAATTCATGAGATCAAACACGATGATCAAAGTCGTTGTTGCTGTTAGAAAATAGAGGTAACGGGGTCTATTAACTCCTATCCAACCTATATCCACCGTTGTGTTGTGTTGTGTATATATATGAATGACTTTTTGATATGTTATACTAGTTGGATAGTGTTAGATCACCTAGTAAAAACTACATTTATTATTTAATTGGGCATAGCCATTTGACCTTTATACGACCAAGACTTTAGATTTTATTTGTTTCTGTTTCTGTTTCTGTTTTGTACTCCATGTGACTATGGGTGGAAGAAGGGGACTTTCTCACTATGTCATAATGAATTAGGAAGGAAAAAGTATTCCCACTAGACTACTAGATATTGAGTTTAATTTTGTCTGTGTACATTCTGTTTGAAAAAAATTCAATGTACATAACATGGTAGCGGTAGGGTATGGTAAAGTTGACTTTTTTTTGTAGAGATCATGTTCTCTATCAATAATTCAAACTTGAGTGAATTTTATTTGAGCTTTCGATTTTAATAATTTAATATTTTCACGCTGCAGAAAAAAGTGTGTACATTTTTTCCATTGCTAGTATAAAAATAATAAATTTTCTATTTAGTGAAAATTAGGTTTATAATTAAATGTTAGGGTAAAAGTTACTACTAGCCTCTCATTTTTGACTTTATGAGCTGCTGATCATATCTACTCACTTATCTTGATGTCACTCGTAATCAATTCTTTTTTCTTTTAGATGAATTGAAATTTTAATCAATCTTTATCTTTGTTTGCATTTTATATTATAATGATGATTTAATAAATATAAGAATTGTTATATTACATAAACTAATAGTAACAATTTATGCAGGTGTGACCGTTGGTCTTGGTGTGGCGCTACTAGCATCCCTCATCGGCTTCTTCTTCTACCGGCGCCACCAGCGCATCAAGCGCGAGCAGGATCGCCTCACGCGCGAGCGTGAGGAGATCCTCAACGCCGGTGGAGGCAAATCCGCGAAGGTCTTCACCGGCAAAGAGATAAAGAAAGCAACCAACAACTTCGCCAAGGACCGCCTCCTCGGCGCAGGCGGCTACGGCGAAGTCTACAAGGGCATCCTCGACGACGGCACCATAGTCGCCGTCAAGTGCGCCAAGCTCGGCAACTCCAAGAGCACGGACCAGGTCCTCAACGAGGTACGGATCTTGTGCCAGGTCAACCACAGGAGCCTCGTAGGCCTGCTTGGCTGCTGCGTCGAGCTGCAGCAGCCACTGCTGGTCTACGAGTACATCCCTAACGGGACCCTCCTAGACTACCTAGGAGGCCCCAAGAGAGAGCTTCTCTCTTGGAAACGCCGCCTCAGCATCGCCCACGCGACTGCTGAGGGCCTGGCCTACCTCCACTTCTCAGCAGTTCCACCCATCTACCACCGCGACGTCAAGTCAAGCAACATATTGCTCGACGAGAAGTTGAACGGCAAGGTGTCCGATTTCGGGCTCTCGCGCCTGGCCCACACGGATATGAGCCACATATCCACGTGCGCCCAGGGCACGCTCGGGTATTTGGACCCAGAGTATTACAGGAATTACCAGCTTACAGACAAGAGCGATGTTTACAGTTTTGGAGTTGTTCTGCTGGAGCTGCTGACGTCGCAGAAGGCGATCGACTTTAATAGGGACGCGGACGACGTGAACTTGGCGGTGTACGTGCAGCGGCTGGTGGAGGCGGAGAAGGTGATGGAGGCGGTGGATCCGGCACTGAAGGAGGGGGCGAGCGGCTTGGAGCTGGAGACGATGAAGGCGTTGGGGTTCCTCGCGGTCGGGTGCTTGGAGGAGCGCCGCCAGAATAGGCCGTCGATGAAGGAGGTGGCGGAGGAGATTGAGTATATCATTAGTATTGCGACGGCGAAGCCCGCCGAGGCTTAGCTTTGATCGGAATTAATATACATATATGCATACATATAGTTATGGCAGGCTTTTTTTGGAGGGAGCTCTTTCTTTGTTTTTCTCCTTTGGTTTTTATTCCTATACTTTAATGTTGATTTCACTGATTGTACATAGTTTGTGGTTAGCTAGTGAACACTTTTTCTTTGAATATTTCCATTTTAAATCCAATCTTCTAGCTAGAATAATCTCAATTCATGAATCACAAACAATATCACTAAAAAATGATTTTTAAATGGTAGTGTGAATCAGCAATGTTTGATCCTTATGACCTTATTCTTGATCCAATGTGGAGTAGGGCTAGTTCGTTGAACCCTACGTGACTCGTTTAGGAATGACCAGTCACGGGTTAGTTCTTTATTGCAAGAGGAATTGTAACGAATCTGGTGATTTGGAGCTACGAAGGTCTAGTCAGGGTACACAAATCCCTTTGAATTCGAATTCAAAGGTATTCTTTATTTTGGTTTTGAATTCTAATTAAGAACTAATATGTCTAAGGTTCGAGCCCATCTATCTCCAACTCGTGATACAGCATATAAAAGCCATATAATAGAACTCGATTTCTTGTTTTGATTGTTAGATCTATCATTCATGTGTACATGTTGATACGATGCATCCATTAAGAGATCCCACAATTCGTCGGAGGCTGGAATCCTTTCATCCAACAATGATCCATTTATCCATGTGGTGGCTTTGTTTTGGACTGAATTTTTTCCCAATCTGGAACTACTAAAAAGCCTATAACTTCTTGTCAATCAAGCACGCTTTGAGCATCCTCAAATAGTAAAAGAGGAGTTTACCTCAAATAGTCAAAAGTCAGTTAAAAAAGTTGATAGCTGTGTTATATATGGAGCTTGACAGCTACAGCTCAGCTGTACCTTTTTGTATGAAAACGTTGCAGATAAGGCAATAATTGTTTAGGTTATTAATATTGCCACGGCTAATTTTCTATTGCCAAACAGAAACTACTCCTATATTAACTTCTTTCTTTGCCCTGTTGCAATTTCCACTATAAGAACCTTTTCTATCTAAAATGAGATAACGAATTTCCATATGAATACAGGATGAAGGAAGAATTATTTTTCAAAGTAAAATTATAATTTTATATTGTAATTAAAAAAACTAAAATGACCCTTATCTTGAGAATCGTACAAATCAAGAGGTGGTTGTAGCGTGTCGATCGACCCTAAAAGAATGTTAAACTCTCGGGGTGATCTGGGGGCAGTTGCCCTATCCAGGGGTAGCCCCTTCAATTTATCATTGTTCATTGGTATTAAAATCAGACTACCCACTTAAATGAAAGTATCTTTCATTCAGTCAAATATGAATTACAAAGTAGGAAAATATTCAAACAATTTTTTTTTAAATGTAGTATGTGTTGTGCAATAAATTCTTCCATGTTGTGTCTTATGAATTTGTTATCACGTAATGCTCAACTCTAATAAAACTTACTCCCATCAACGAAAATTGTTCTATTCTTATTAATACTCTACTGAAATTAGTTTTGTATCATCAGTTTTGTCTTAGATTGGTCTAATTTTTACTAATAATAATTGAATCTCTTTTTTTTTTTTGTATATTTCTCTTACCAAATTTATTTTTCACGAACAAAAATAAGTAAACAAGACAAATCCAACAAACAAAATATGTGAAGTTATTGGGTGTGGCGTTAGTAAAAATTGGTATGGATTGGGCACCCACCAATTATTACAAATTTACAATGGATATAAATTTATTAATTCCAAGAGGAAGAGCTTCGCTGTCCGGTCCACATCGTTAATCCACACCGACACACACACCACACTGCACTTAAATTCCACCAACAACGCTTCTGCTGTGGTGGTTTCTCCTTCAACACCAGGGGGAATTTTCTCCACCAATCGCTTCTCCAAGGTTTGATCTTTTTCCCCAACGTGATATGGGTTTCTGCTGGAATTCACATTTGATGCGATTCATAGCTTGTTCAAGAGTTTTTTGCTGTCAATTTTATGATATTTACCAATGTGAATGTTTGATACGAGCCGTTTGTTGAAGGAGCTGATTTATAGTGATTGCTGTTATGGGGTTGCTTTATTTTTTTGTTTTTTTGTCGTTTTGTATGTAAATATATATTCTCGCTGATTGAATTGTGGAAGGGTGTGTTTTAATGCATCCGTTTTTGCTGTGTTTTTTTGGATCTGATATAAATTTGGAGTCTTTGAGTGACTAAATGGTGTTTTGCTGTGAATGAGGTTATAATTGGATAGTGTGCCATTTGCTTGATCAATTTTTTCTAGGACGTGTCTGTCATATTCATGAATTAGGTTGTGGTAAGTCGGTCTTTTGTGTATTACTATCATGTTGATCATGAGTGAGTAAGATCTTGAGGTATTAATCTAACCCGCAAAGGACGTAGCAAAGAGGTTTACAACCGTGATCTCTCCGCTATTTCTGATCGAATTAAGTTCACGCGTTAGTCTCATGGAGGTTTAGGCCGTGCCACACAAGAAATGTTGGTTTTCACTTAAACGGCTTCGCTCAATTTCACTTTACTTATAAGTTAGTGTAGCGAAATTCGACAAGAAACTGAGAGGGAAAGTTCATTTGTGTACTTTAGAGTGGAAGCTGGTTGTTTTTTGGTATAACTTTCCATATATTTTTTGGAATATAACATTTGGATGCAGAGTTAGATCTTTATGATTTCCATTAAACTATTGTAGATGGATGGACCCCATGCACAACTATGATACGTTTGCAGAAATTGTATCTAGTTATCCTCTAGAAATTCTTTGTTTTTGTCACGAAATCAAGGTATCCAACTTTGGTATAGCTGGAAAAATTGTTTCTTTCTTCAGCTAAAGTTTTAGACGTTTTCTCTTGTGTTCCTAGCTACTGTGTTGATCACATGGCGGTGGCGCATATGTTGATATCCGACTTCCCAACTACTACATCTTTAAATGTTTTGATCTCTCTCTTTCCAACTCTTTTGATTTTGTTTCTTTCTTCTTTGCACTTGTTACCTTCGTGTTTATTTTACCGATGTCAATATAGAGTTTCCTTTGAGCTGCATAAACAGAGAAAGGGTTAAGGACGAAGATTTATAACTTTTCTTTTGCAGGATTCTTAGAACACCGTAGCTAAGATGAAGGCACTTATTCTTGTTGGAGGGTTTGGAACCAGATTGAGGCCGTTGACACTCAGCGTGCCAAAGCCACTTGTTGATTTTGGCAACAAGCCCATGATTTTGCATCAGGTATGTTATATTCTTAATTATGTTAGCTTGCAATCATGTCGTATGTTGATTCTTGACTGCATCAGGGACCAAGATATATATCTATTTTCTTCTATATATGCTCTGACGATAATATTTAACAACGAATCAGATAGAAGCCCTCAAGGCTATTGGGGTTACTGAAGTGGTCTTGGCAATCAATTATCAGCCAGAGGTAACCTGTTGGTCGACTCCCAGTTTCTACAATTGTAAAATTTTCATATTGAAAATCTAGTTTTAAGTGGATTATCGTTGCTAAAAATGGACCTTTTCAGGTTATGATGAACTTCTTGAAGGATTTCGAGGCAAAGCTCGGGATAAAGATTACATGCTCCCAAGAGACCGAGCCTCTCGGTACTGCTGGTCCCCTTGCTTTAGCTAGGGACAAACTTATTGATGATTCTGGCGAGCCATTTTTCGTACTTAACAGTGATGTCATCAGTGAATACCCGCTAAAAGACATGATCGAATTCCACAAAGCCCACGGAGGAGAGGCTTCTATCATGGTGACCAAGGTAGTATCTCGATACTCCAGTCGCATTATTTCTCGGATCTGTGTGTGACAAAAATTAATTTAAATAGTCAATATAGGTGGACGAGCCTTCAAAATATGGCGTTGTCATTATGGAAGAGTCGACCGGACAGGTTGAGAGGTTTGTCGAGAAGCCAAAGATATTCGTTGGTAACAAGATCAATGCTGGCATCTATCTGCTCAACCCCTCAGTTCTGGACCGTATTGAGCTACGGCCCACCTCCATCGAAAAAGAGGTGTTCCCGAAAATCGCAGCCGAGAAAAAGCTGTATGCGATGGTGCTGTCAGGGTTCTGGATGGACATCGGGCAGCCAAAGGACTACATCACCGGCCTGAGACTTTACTTAGACTCCTTGCGGAAGCAGTCGTCTCCGCTGCTGGCCTCTGGCACTAATATAATCGGCAACGTCTTGGTGGACGAAACTGCCAAAATCGGCGAGGGATGCTTGATCGGGCCTGATGTTGCAATTGGTCCCGGCTGCGTTGTCGAGTCGGGCGTGAGGCTGTCTCGCTGCACAGTCATGCGGGGAGTCCGGATCAAGAAACACGCTTGCGTTTCGGGCAGTATCATTGGCTGGCACTCCACTGTCGGTCAGTGGGCCCGTGCGGAGAACATGACCATCCTAGGCGAAGATGTCCACGTCGGGGATGAGGTCTACAGCAACGGCGGCGTGGTCTTGCCTCACAAGGAGATCAAGTCCAGCATCCTGAAACCAGAGATTGTGATGTGAGGTCTGTTCAATTACCAAATCTTGTTTGCTAAGCTATACTATGTCTGAAATATGTAATGGTTTGTGATTTGTTCTAGTGCTTCTTCTATTCTTGATTTTGATTTTTAATTTAACCAACTGTAAAAGTCAGTCCTTGCCTTAGTTTCTCCCTTTCTCTTGGCTTGAACAGACATCTCTATTTGTGTGTTAATTATGTGATGTGATCTTGTAAATAGAAATAAATTTAAATTAAGCATTGTTTCTTGGTGACTTTTTTGTGGATGTATTGTATAAGGATGATGAATACTACTGTTTTGGATGTGTAATCTCTTCAAATTTAGATTGCAGAATTTTTTGTATAGAACCCTCTAAAGTCAGTTTGTCAGTTTTTTAGCTAGTGTTGTATTTATTTTCTTTGGAGAATGATCTTGTACTATACCTTGTTTTGCATCTCAATATTCAATAGTATCAAAATGATACTTTTATTTTTTTTATATGAATTAATTATTAACAATTAAATGGATAGGATCCAATTTTGGGTTGGGTTTGGATTTTGTGGCAGCTAATCTTTTCACATACCTAATTTCTTTCATCAATTTTATATAGGAAAGGTCCAAATCAATTTCTTTCATCCAACTTTCTAACGTAGAAAATCCTGCAAAATAACACCTTAGGCGACATGGATTCAATTTTTTTTTTTTCAAAGAAGATACGTCTTGGGCTAATTATTTCAATTGTCCTTTAGCAGATCATTATATTATAAATCATGATTGATTGTTTAAATTGATATATAATCCATCGCTTATTATATTATGTACACTTTATAATATTTTCCAACTGTATATAAAATGGACGAAAAATTGACATAAACATAAAGTAGCATTCATGTTTTTGTATGAAAATGATTTGATATTAGCTGAAATTATTGCGTTGCACAGCTAAAAAGATCAAAAATCTTTGGACAATTTACATGTCAGCGACATCATTGATAGTATATTAAACTTTGAAATAATTTTGGAAAATCCAAAATTTCAAAATGAATTAATATATGCAAGACAGTTAACCAGAAACCAGAATCCTTACAAAGTTCCAACCAAATTTGTAGCATTTGAGAATATACAGACACCAGTGCTTACAATATATGAATACACCAGCAACCAACTACCGCATACTAAACTGTGGAAAAAACGTTTACAAGGCTCGTAAGTCCAGTTCTGTACTCAAACATAGGAAAACACGATAAAGTACAAGTTAGGGGAAAAACCACATCTTGATGAAGATTGACAAACCCATTTGCAGTACGAATGCTGAGACGACCACAATCATAGTATCTGCAGTTTGTACATAATTCTTGAGGTTCAAACTGACAAAGCTGGCTGATGCAGCACCAGCAACCAATATGATAACCCACCGAAGAAATTCAAGGGGAATCAGCAACAGAAACTGGACAGGCAATGAAAATCAAGCATCAGATATTGCGCACGGAAAAAACTAGGGAAAGACTGTTGATGAGAAGCAAAATGCAGCCAATAGAACGTCTCGACTCTCAAGCAGCACAAGCTTCTGTCATCCTCGTCTAACAGGTATTTAAAAACATATAATGTCATTTTCATGATGAAATTAATCCAAGTGTTCAATCAAATCCATCTTCATCAAGCAGTGAGGCTCAAAAGGCATTCATTCCCCAAGTGAAGAAAAGAGAAAGAATAGGGGAAAAGAGAAAAGAGGTACTTCATGTAATAAGACTATTAGAGCAATTACAAGTTCACAAAACATTAGCATTAACTGAATTTTTTTGTTTAGTATTAGTAGACACTAAGAATTAAAAACTGTTCTGAAGGGTTGCAAACAGCATTATAGGGAAATAAACAATTGTTAGAACTTGAACACCAAAAAATGGAGGTGAATGGGAAAAAAGATACTTACAGAAATCAAGATGAAAATGAAAAGGGAATATCCCCACAAGCACCAAAAGCGTACGAGGCTGACACTTGCACCCAAGTACTGAAGCAAAAAGTAATATCCCAGCGGAACTATGAGCGCATATCCATAAATGGAGCCTGCTGCGACATTTACATAGTTGACATCAAATGTCCATGTGATATTTGGGTTGCCTTTGCTGTTCATTAAGTAGGTGGCACAATTTCCAAGCGAGGCAATCACAAAAACCAATGTAGTAGAGATCCAGACAAGCCCATAGCTGAAAATAGAAAGAAATGAGCAATGTCATGGGGAGCCGCAAAAATAATCAAGTCACATCATTTCTGTTTATGAATTCAGATTTTGAGAAGAAATATATTTTTCAAGCAAACCCCTTCCTAATAAAAATTGCAACCACAAAGGCAACGGTCGGTACGGCAAGTAGTTGATACAATATCCAACAATTTCATGGATTGTTCGTCATCAAACTTACAGGTCTGGGTTTGCATCAATCTTGTTGACAAAGTCTCCGGTTGTAGGATACAAAGAACTTATCAATCTGTTCAAAACAATGTCGGTGTCTACATTAAAATATTGTGTGTATGAAGAGATGCTGAATAGTCCCTTCCAGTTGTTTGTTGGCTGTAGACCACCATCATCTGAGAACATACACATATTTAGCTAACTTGAGAACCTAGAATGATTAAGTAGTTTCAAATGTAAACTGAAGAAATAATTCTTTTAACAAATAGGGGGACAGAAAGCAATTCACGCTGTATGTACAAGGGTATATTAACTAATGAGCATGGTATTTGTCATGGTAAAACATGATTATTCGAGCTACTTTCAAGTGACAACATTTGATTGTGATATTGACTCGTCAGCACTAATAAGCATGTCATGCCAATTTTTGAATTCTCATTTCCTCATATGCATTATCTCATTACATTTCAAGGGGGGCATTGGCATGGTTTAATGGCCACAGCTCACAGCTCAATCTGAAAGTTGTCACTTTTTGTGCAAAATCCCGAAATCACAGTACTTTAGCAAGCTGCACAAACTAGACTAGAGTTGAAACTAAAATTTTCTCTATGAATTCCAGTAAATGATTATCTCCATTAACCTCCCAAAGAATAGTAATGTTTCAATGCTCAACCTAAAGGATCATGCAAAAGTTGAATAAACCATCGAAATTAAAGATCAGAATGATTTATTACCAACATCATCCCATTCCTACACGCAACAATTGATGGCAATTTCTCTTGAATGGAAGTCTAATTTTCCATCTAGAAATCATGGGTTCCGATGGAGTAGAGCTTCTTACATGTAGAATCAATGGCTATACTGCTCCAACTAGCTTCCTAGTGTCCTATCTAATTCTTCAACAGTAATAGGCTGATAGCTACATTCGTTTCAGATATTCTAGGATTTCGTTAGTTGGAAATGGTGATTCTTCTCATGCAGCAACAATCGAGAAACAAGCAAAAGAAAAACTAAGGTTTTCTAGTTGACAAGGCATAACTAATACTCGAATAGGGAAAAGAACTATTTTTTGAACAATACAATCACAGGATGCAATAGTAAAGTACTCCATGATCCCTGCAAACTAAACAATTCACATAAATAAAGGATTCTATTACTTACCAGCATTACCGCTGGGACCGCCTATTGTTTGGTAGCCCTGACCATTATTAGTATTGGGGGGAAATATTTGCAAGTTTGCTCCTGGAACTACATGAAATTCAGAGTCAGTGTGAATGAAATTAGCGAATACAAATGAAACTTCTAAAAGATCTTGTACCTTCTGGCGGGTTAGCGGGTTTCTTATCTTCACTAATAACAGCCTGTGCATATCCAGACACATCATAAAACAAATCAATAAATTCATATTCACAATCAGATTATATCTTGGCTAGGAGCCATTTATATCTATTCTTCAAAAATATGTAACTTAATCTTAATGGAATAACAAATTGACAATCAAACCCATGCCTAAAAGCTTAGGTCAAAATGTAGCCACCGTAAACAGGAAAAGAGTAACTCAAACCTCAATTCAGTCATTAAGACCTATTACAGTATACACAAAGAAGCTAACATTCTATCATCCCCGAAGACTTGGAAAAAATAAAACAGAGAAAAGGGAAACCCTCACAAATGAAAAACGTGATAGAATAGGAAACCCACTTAACTTAATGCTCAAATTCCTGGAGAATCTTCCTTCCAGACCTCAAATTCATGCTAAAACAATTCTCTATTGCAAATATCACAATGTGATAACTAAAACACAAAACTGATCCAAGCAATAATCCCCGCCCTAAAAAAGTACTCCAAAAGGCACAATTACAAAAACATGCAGATGCAATTTTCGGCCTATACAGAGAACTAGCTATGGGATTTCGATCATCGTACCGGCACGGATCCAACAAAGTGGCTGCTGGGGATGTTGGTGAAGGATTCGTCCATTGATTCGAGCAGCTCAGCAGAAAAGAGAGAACTTCGTGATAATTTTCATGTTATATTGGGTTGATTGTTGAATTATGAAGAAAAGTTGGGGCGAAATTTTGAACCCAAGTTTGTTATTCGGTGTTAGGCCGGGCTGCCCCGACCCGAAAATTTAGCTATTTTATAGTATTTTTTCAAGAAAAAATCAAATTATTTGTATCTCATATAAAGATTTTATTACTCTGTCTCACTGTATCCTAGTATTATAAATTTCACTAATATTATTTTTTAAATGACGACTACTAAATTTAAAAATTATACACTTGCTAATTATGGATTAATCAACCCTAATAATTAATAATTAGTTTATAACATGTCAATTATATATAAATAGTTTATAAATCTTTATTTGAGTGGTTAGCACTAACTAATTCTTTTAAAATTAAATTGAAATACAAGAGTTTGAAATTGATGAAAAAAATCGATAGTGAGATATGGTATACTACAAAATTAGATACTCAAATTTGATATTCGGAATTTCTGAGTGTACTATGATACAATCTTTAAATTTAATATCGCAATTACTCGGGAATGATAAAATAAGACAAAAAGATGTGTTCTAAGTGCATCAAACCAAAAGCTAAACTCAAGTAAATGAATGAACATAAATAAAATGATTATAACATGAAAAAATGAACATCCCAATCATATTGATCATTTACACTTTCAAGAAGAGATTAACATGACAAAAACACCATAAAAACCATCCAACTGTAATTGAAAACAGACAAAAACAAATTTTTAGAAACACAAATTTGTAGATGATGATACAATATCTGCAATGTTAGTTAAAGAGACATCTTTTCGTTGTTGAGTCTCTAATCAATGATGAAATCAAACACAGAGAAAACTGTGATCCTTCCAACTTTACTTCTTGATTAATCAAATATATAATGAATGATGAAATCATTTATAGAGAAATATGTGATCCTCCCAACTTTACTTCTTGATTAATCGCAACGCGTCGCCTACTAAATGTAACGAGCCCGTCACCAGGACCTGGTGAAGCAAATACAGAGACAAAAACTTGTTAAACGCCAATAAGAATAGTTACATGAGGATGGATTTGTAAAAATATCAAATGATTACCACATATATTTCAATTGTTTCTCTGTTAATAACTACTTTTGCAGCTCATTGATCTATTTTATCATGCAAGTTAATGACTTGATGCTGATCCTACTTCTCGACCTGGTTGCTTTCCCATAAATACGAGAGCATCTTAGAAGTGATGGTAATGATATCATAAATGTGATTCCTTTATGGTGTAGGAAGTAAGGAGCGCGGTAGGTTGCATGAATCGTGAAGGGTAACGTTGAAAGCAACAGTAAGTGTGGATCCCTACCCTATGTAGTAAAATGGATGATTGTCCTAGAATAGTAAGGTAATAAGATTACCTGGAAACGAACAGATTGATTTTTTCGGACGCTGTCCCTGAGCCAATTGATTGCTTGAGGAAGAGATGTAAACACTGTGCTGTTCTCAGAGTTATGACAACCTTTCTCAGCATCGTTATTGCCAGCTTCACACGTTAATTCCGTGTTTTTGGGATCTCTACCTGCAAGATAAGTGACAGAGTTAAGGCCAGCTAGAGAGACTAACATCTTTTTAATGTTAAAATTTACTCATATTCCATACGAAATGCAGAAAATTCAAGTCAGAGATTCAGGTAAGCAACCACTGTAAAATTGCAAATACACCCAAGGGGAACTTTACCTTTTTCCCCAACAATGAGAGTTTCCCATAATCTTTGAAGTGTTAGCTGCCACGATAAATCAACTTGAGCATCAGCAGCAGGTAAAGCAGTGCCCACCTTGTAATACACTGACGTGTTTGGAACAAATAAGGCCTTCTTGAAGTGGACTCCTGAAAGCATTAATGCAGGGAATTGTTTAAAAAGTTTTGTTTTTTAAATTCTTTTCCAATTCATTTTTGTTTGTTGAAGAGGGTTGAAGCCTATAAAAATAATAACCTATGGCTAGTACCAAAAATCTTACCATTTCCTTGAAATTAAGAAAAAAAATGAAATAAATATATTAGAATATATTTACTTCTACACCAAATATACTTTATGAACCTGGTATTTACCATGACTAGTGCAGGCATTTATCAAGCGTGGAAGAAGCAACTGAGGGTCTCTCACAGACATACAATTGAACAACAGAATCTGCACATTTGCCAACAAATTAAAAATCATCCCATGTCAATAATTGATTAACCCGTAAATATAGAAAGAAAGATACTACTCAGAAAAAAAGAAGAGAAATTTTAACCATAAACCAGTTTTTAAACTCCAGTTTATAAGCTATAAACTTAATGGCAGTCATGAAGTGCTCTAATTTTAAAGATTTACTAGATACAAACAATACCTCACCAGACCATATAATTTAACGATTAAAATTGTTTTTTTCTCGGTGCACATTTTCCCACATTGATTGTAACCATGAAACTCAAGAGCTTGCTTAAGACATGCAGCTTCTATCCTCTCTAGATGAGCCAGTACTACAACAGAGATGGTTCTACCAAAGCAAGAGGTTATAAAGATGCAATGAGTTTTGTGCCAATGATGAGGTTATATGTCATGCACAACACAACTTTCGATCAATACCTGAGTAGGATACTTTCTGAGTGGTGCACTGTTCCCTGATTCAAGTGATCCTTTAGCGATATTGTAAGACTGGTTATATGAAGGGTTATGATCTTCTTTGGTTGCTAGACAAAACCATTTTGCACATACGTCCATACTTTCAGGGCTGTGGGCACCATCCAAATAGAAGACAAGATCTCCTGGGCTCTCACTCTCAATAAGATGGTCAGGGACAATTTGAGCACGTCCTTGCAAAGAGGCAGTCGCAAGTCCTCTAATGAATTCCTCTGGGAGAGAGGTCTACATCCGCGAAAAGTCAGAACAATGGATGAGCATATGGAGTGATGTAATAAATGTGAATTGCAGTTAAATAGAGCTTACATTCTGGTTTAAGTAATTGATTCCAACATGACCTTCTCTCTGAAGCCAAGTTGAGCATAATGCAACTGCAAGTCCTGCATTTAAGTATTGGTGCTCACCCTCAAGCCCAAGATGCACATCACTCAGTAGGCTAGGATCTAGAGGATCAGCTACTTGAAGATTTACCTATAAGCATTATACTATAAGTTTTACTCATTGTAAATCTTTGTAAGTAAAATAGTGTGGAAACATGATCGATCCTTTAAGTCTAAATAGAATAAGCATATATCTTCATGATTATGATGTAAAAGTATAATTTGAACAGAGCAGATAATCAATTTCA
The DNA here is from genome assembly GCF_023119035.1 of Salvia hispanica. NCBI lineage: Eukaryota > Viridiplantae > Streptophyta > Magnoliopsida > Lamiales > Lamiaceae > Salvia > Salvia hispanica. The sequence continues at coordinate 25,083,067 of NC_062965.1, forward strand.
ATAGAGATATATTAACTCACACCGAGCTCTGCGGCTTTCTGCACAAGAACAGTCATTGCTTCTTCGGGTTGTGGTACGGTAAAGGCTGGAATACCACTCTAATTACAGAAAACAAAGATTAAGGTTTTACAGGGGGGAAGAGATTACTGGCATTCTCTATATCTCAAATAGTGAACATTCCCATCAGAAATCAGTGCCCATCCAACCTTGAAGATTCCAGCCTTTTCCCCAGCAATTTGTCCAAGTGTATTTCCTGCTCAAGGAACCAATCAATATACTATAAAACATACAGCAATGCTTTTTTTTCACAAAGAATAACACATGTTTACTTTTCAAAAGACAACGCCTTGAAGGAGTAACATTGGGATTTTAATAAACTAAGAAAGTTAGATTCCTTAACCATTGTCTGTATTGGAATCATTCAGTACATAATAAATCGAAGGGGGAGGAGGCTTCCTAAAACAGTCAAATTATCATGGAGAGAAGGCACTAACCAAGAATTTCCATGTGGTCATACCCTAGGGATGCTATGCCACAGACGACTGGATTTTCAACCTGAATGAATTACATCATCATAATGTTAGAGCTCCATGAAAAACTGATAGTATTTCAGAAGATATTGCAATTCGGACAAGCATATAGTTCAACTTAAACATAATGATATAGGTGAGTCCAGTGTGCAGATGAGTGTCTCATTCATACCACATTTGTAGCATCAAATTTTCCACCTAAACCAACTTCCAAAATGACAACATCAACCTGGATCAAATAACATAAAAAATGAGATAAAAGTTTCCCAAACAGTACAATCTATAACATAGTACAGTTAAAATTTACCTGCTCAGCTGCAAATATCTTAAAGGCGAGCAAGGCGAGGAAACGGAAATAAGTCGGCATGGGTACCTCATTGGACGTTCTTTCCTACATTAAAACAATAAAATCATTGAGCAGGTCCCAGGGAAAACTAAAACCAGCAGCCTCATTTCTGTACAGCATAAAATGGCAAAATAATGTAGACCCATGATTTTAAAGGTATCTCAAGTATAAGAGTTTGGTAGACCAACAAAATATATATAATGAAAATGCTGGAACAGTATTGTATACTTGCCTTTAGTCGATCCCAACACCACCAAAAGTATTCCAGAAACTTCTCTTCACAAATATCTGAACTAAAATATCCGGGAGGGGTGGGGGATAAATATAAGAAAGTCAATCCGATTGCATTTCCCCCTCAACATATGCACGTCTGTATTTATGTCTCTCTGTGTGTGACTGTGTGTAAATACTACTATAAGCTTTGCTATAGTAATAGGCATTCTCCACACATGCTGTTTTTAAGATCATACCCATTCAGCCTAAATCTTTCTCGAACATCAATAAGGTGAGGAGATGTGAAAAGCCCAGTTTGGAAGCCACAGTTACGCATAATAGATTCTGCGAAAGTGCAAGTTGACCCCTTCATGTTACAGAGCACCAAACAGAAGCTTTATCAGTGCTATACCATGACAAAACCAACACTAAGAAGTGGACTCATATGAATTTGCTAAAAAGTTGATGAGGCATAGCCATTCGAAATCCATCAAAACCCAAAACACTCATAAATCCATCCCCTCACCTTGCCTTTGGTGCCCGCCACATGAATAACCTTCATATGTTTTATTGGCTCCTCTAGTTCAAGCATCTACATTTCGAAAACAAAGAAGACGAAAAACAGTTACTCACAAGATTTGAATTAATAAAAAAAAAAGGAGTCAGATCCTACAGACATATAAGTGAATAGAGATACCTTAATGTAATCAAACAATATGTCAAACCGATCCCCATTGTTATTTTTATCTGCACGGCTGCGCTTCGTTATCAGTGAAGACAGAGCCTCCATCGCCTCGTCGTATGGAGACGGCATAGTGTCTACTGATCCATTTCCATCTTTATTTACATAGAAATGATAAAATCACCCAAAAATCAACTAAATCAGCAGAAATGCCTAAGCACAGATATATGACCAACTTCAAAAGAGCATTATACAGTATCGATTACACATCCACACAACAATACATCAGACACATATGCATATTAGTTCATTGTAGAACTATTGAAAAATTAAATAAACAGCAGTATTTGAACGAATTTAGGCGTGCTCACTTTCGACATTTCTTGTATCCAATTCCAAACGAGCATTATATAGCATCGATTACACAACCACACAGTTTACCAACAATAATTATCAGATGGAGCAGTATATATTAGTTCATTCTAGTTTTATTGGATAATTAAATCAAATGCAGTATTTGAAAGAATTTAGGCGTGCTCGCTCACCTTTCGACATCGCTTCTATCCGAAGGAATGCTTCCCTGCTTGAAAATCGGAAGATAGTACGATTCACCGAAGCAGAGATGTTTGATTGATATACGTATTTGTGTGTGTATATAGAGAGAGTGTGTTGGTGAGAAGCTGAGGAGCTAAAAGGTGAAGAGATGCAGAGTGGCGGTTGGTGAATGGGAGGAGGATGAGGAAAGATTGGGTTGTCTGTTATACAATTGGACCCACGGAAAGCGTTATATGTTATTTTAACGCTTTTAATCATACCGTTTTTTCCCTCTCTTCGTTCATAAGCTATCCCCCACCGCTCTCTTCCACGCCGTCGCTAACGGTTTGAGTTGAGCTGTCGTCGAGCTGAGGGCTGAGTCTCGTCGTTGTTGAATGGCGGCGGCGGCGTACGGACGGCGAGCTGTCGCCGGAATTTGTGAGGAATGGCGAAGAAATAGGAGAGAGAATTGCAGATTTGGCATTTTTGCTGGGATGGGCTTGCTAATTCATGTGGGCCTCAATGGGCTATCTCAACTGGGCTCCATTTTTCTGGACTTAATATTTTAGAAAATAATGGGAGTATGAATTGATTTGTCGATCTAACTTGTTAATTAGGCTTGAATTTTTTTCGGGCATGTTAATTTCATAGATGCATATATAGAACCGAGTTGATCGCGCTCGAGTCGGCCGGTTCAGAATGCACCGAGCTAGGAAATTATAACCCAATGAGGCTCGAATTGTTGTTTATTGTGCAATTTTTCAGGTTAGGCTGGCCCTAGCCCACTAAAATTTTGAATATTTCGGCTTAAAATTTGGTTGGTTTGGGCCGGGTCTTGAATTTAAGCCCATTGAGGCATACTTGTTTTTGCCAGCCTTAATGGGAGTGGCCTAACGGAGGTAAAAGTATTGAGTGATCGTCGATGTATATACACATGAATATGCAATATGAATATATGAATACAAGATTAATTTTTTCTTCGTCCAATCTGATTAGTGTGGTTGATTTTGTTTAAACCATAACCCAATTCCGTGTGTGATTAAAGTAAATAGTAATGCAATATATCAAAATTGACTAAACCTTAAATTGGAAAGAACGTGACAATTCTCAAAGACAAATTTATGAGGAATGTTATACCAATTATGATGATGGGAAAATGGAATCATTCCCGAAGATAAAGTATAAAATGAATAGACTAACAAAGAATGAAGCTAGCTGGAAAACAAATTATTAAATGGAGTAATCTAAGAATGATTCTTATCTAGTAGCTAGCCATCATTATATAATTCTTAACCAGAATTAGGGTATAGACGACGAAGTGGTCTGGCCTTGAAATTGTTTGTAAGAGCTCTGTAAGCAGCTTCTGATGGATTAACTGAATCCCAAAATACATACTCCGAATGAGCATTACATGCAATGGATGCTACATTGCAAAGTGGCCCCAACTCCTTCGTACCACTTCCACAACATCCCTTTAGTGTAGTCTTGAACCCTAATTCACAAAATTAATTATAAACACATTTTACATATATCATTACATGAAATATACACTACTTATGTTATGAAAAGTGGTAGTAGCTCACCAAATTTACTAGGCGTGTCAATCATATCCATCATAGGAGTGAAGAGATCCATATAAATAACCTTGAGTGTTGGCATTGCCACCATCATCCTTTTTATTCGAACCTCGAGCTTCGCGTTGTATTCCTTTGCGTCCGCGTTGTGCTTCGCTTTGCACTCGCGCCTGAAAAGTTCACCTGTCAAATTTCCACTTTTCTCTGACGGCGTGGACGAGGGCAAGGGCGGTGGAAAGACGGTGGTGTCCATCGGTAGACACCCTAGCGGCGGAAGCCCAATGATAGCTATATTTTTGGCACCAGCATTGTACAATTTCTGCATAAACCCGAATTATTTATTAACATATGAAAAGGTAATGAATGATAGACGAAGAATATAATATTATTATAAAAAAAAAAGTACTTTAACAAAAGTGTCTAGGTTTTTGAGAAGCATGTCATGGTAGGCAGGTAGGGAGTACTGAGCCCTAGTGGTTGGCAACAAATAGTAATTGTCAATCATGTCACTTGATCCAGCCGAGACCACAAACAACGCCCTCTTCACCGTCGCCGTCGTCTTTTCGAGCCCGAATTCCTCCTCCATTTTCACAAACGCCTGTTCAAAATTTTTGAACTGTTTGTCCAAGTTGAGGACGCCGACCTCCGCAGCTGTCAGGTCGTGGAGGCCGGAGCACGCGGACGCGAAGCTGACGCCGGTGGCGAGGTCGTCGACGTCGAGGCTTGAGTCGGCGTAGGCCGGCAAGAGGTCCTTGATGCGGAAAGCGGAGGCGAGCATGTCTCCGGGGAGCTTGCCGTTGCTGAACCTTCCGGTGTGGCTCTGGCCGGGGAAGTCGATTCCGTAGGGTTTGTGATTGGCGCGGCAGATGGTGACGAGCTTGTTGTTGTTGCCGGAGTCGAGGATGGAGTCGCCGAAGGCGTATATGGCTGTTGGCCGGGTGGCGGCGGCCGGAATGATTGTGATGGAGAGGAGGAGGAGGAAGAAGAGAAGAGGGAGATGGCCATTCTTCTCCATTTTGATGCTGCACTATGAAATTCAAGCAAACTATGAGATTACGCATATTTATACACAAGGAAGGAGAGAGTGTGGGTGGCATTTGAAAGTTTCAAGGCAAGGATGGCCAATTCAATGATTGAGTATAACCTAGATCTGTTCCTTCGATCGATGGGGAGAGCTAATAATAGTTAATGTACTAGTCAATCCTATATGTTAGGAGATGTATTTGATTTAGTATTTGATTCACTTATATCCTTGTGTTGTATAGTAGAGAGTCCTCCACATATTTAATTATTATGCATTACCGCATTAAATGTCAGAAAAGTAAATACAACTTTCAATGTTCTCAATCGGAGACCCATATTTCACAACACACCTCTATTTAAAACAAAGTCAAATAATTTCTTGAAACTCGCACCAGGTCAAACTGAGACAAACTTTGTAGGACGAAGGGAGTAGATAATTTAGTTATAAATGTCTATGATAGTGTTTATATCTTACTTGTTGTTAGGGCTAGGTAGATGATCGGTATGATTTTTTACCAAACTGAACAAACCCTCGGTAGTGAAACTGACTAGAATCAAACAGGTTAATCGATTTACCGATTTCAAATGCGATAAAAAATTGCGCTGCCAAAGTTCGAACTATAGGCTTGCAGAGGAAAGTCGTACATGCGTACCAACTAAGCTATATATCAAAGTTGGATTAGAGCTTACTATGTATGCATACGAGCGAAAATTCGATGAGTATGAATTTTAAACTTAATGTTCAACAAGGCTACATTCAATTTTGTAGAAGCATGTTCAGTGCAACATAACGAAAGTAATTTTCAGCTCTCATAAGTTTAATAAAACTGTGATACTCCCTCCCTCCCAAAGAAGATGACTCCTTCTTTGGGCGGCATGAGAATTTATGCAATTTTATTTTGTGTGTAAAGTGGAGAGAGTAAAGTAAGAGAGAGAATAAAGTAGAGAGAAAAGTGTTTCTATTTTTTGTAACAGCCCGACATTTCTAGGGTATAATAAATGCGGCGACTACTACTTAGGCGAACTTAAAGCGACAAAAATGTAGACTAGGGTTTCAATTAAAGAGATTTACCCTAGCATTTAATGAAGTATCAAGGCAAAAGTCAACGGCTAACTCACGAGAATCAAGACTTAATAGAATAGGCTCAAAAGTCAAAGGTTTAGCATAATTCCAACAAAACGCAATAATTCCCCTCATTCCAAAACAAAGAATTAAGTTCACCACAACCAAAAATGATAGTTTCAAATATTCAGCGGAAGCATATCAAGAGAAAAGCGGAGCCATGTATGAAGACACGACTACACTTATAGTTCCAAACATCCATTTTATTCGATTCAATCTTCTCAACACCACCGACCGCCCATCGCCGCTCAACCTGCACATAGGGAAAACACATGCAGGGCTGAGTATTTTAAACATACTCAGTGGACTCATGCCAAAACATTTTATAGTTATGCCACCCTTACCATAGTGAACTCGAGTTTTTGCATTTATTGAAAGATAAGCATCGAGTCACAAAAAAAAATATATCATGGACTGGCCAGTCAAATAATACCTCCCATTTTCTCATCAATCATCATTTCATAGTGCGACGAAAGTGTGGCCACACTATTCGCCCACGAGATCGGCCGACTAGCAAGGACGGCTCCCGATCTCCCGTGTACACTAGCCTGATAGGGTTTGCGGCCCTACTCAGACCCGAATTCGTTTTTATAGCCACTGTAGCCTAATGGAGCGTACTCACAATCTAGGCATCAGGCAATCACAATATCCAAAATAATTTATAGGCATGGCATAACAGTTCAATCCACCCTTATTTCTCCAACATCATAAATTTGCACATAGAAGAGAGTTTAGAATAAAGCCCACCTCGATTTCTTTCGAGTTCAACAAAAATGCACTTCTTCTTGATATCCCACCGGGAACGCGAACTATCACCTTTAGTTCATATTTTTCAAATAAGTCTCAAATCATGGATTAAAATAATGCATGATCTCTCGTTTCCCTTTTCCCTTCGATTATTTCCAAAATCAACAATCAGAATCAAAGTACGATTATCATATCGTTTTTATCACACAACAACTCCAGATTTATCATCAAATCGTGTCACGCATGAGTGTTTCCCACACACAACACACGCACACACACAAACACACATACACGCCTACCGAGGCGTGCACACACACACACACGGTCACACACACACATGCATCCAAATTCACCGATTAATTTCCCCCTTCACTCGTTCTAAATGCATGTGGACTCAAGAACACCGATTAATCGGTAGAGGAAGAAAAGATTAATAATAGAAGTACCTTTTCTTGCAAAAACAAACGGTAGAAACAAGTAGAATCTTGATTCTTCAATGAATTCTTGAATTTCAGCTTCAATTCTTCTCCAAAAGATGAAGAATTAATGGAGAAAGTAGGAGAAAAATTTGAGAGAGAATGGAGAAGTGGGAGACGGTTTTTCCAAGAGTGGGAGGCGTGATTTTGGTGTGCTAGGGTTAAGTCTCTCACTCTTATTTATAGAATGCAAGATTTAATCCCACAATTAAATAATTAAAAGATTGGAGGAGATATGGTAGTTGTAATTGGCGTGATTTTCTAGGAGAAATAAGGGGATTTTGAATTTCTATGCTATTTATTTAGCATATGATTTAATTTGGATATTTCACGGAGTAGAATAAAATATCACGGAGCAAGATAAAAATAATAATATTTCTCTCAAAAAGTAGAAAGTGGCGTGACCTATTGATTCTCCACAAGGAAATCAATTTCAAATATTGTTTAAATAAGATATGGCAAGATCTTCTTGGATATGGCTAGATATACTAGGATATTTGAATTTATTTATGGAAGAGAATAAATAAGGGATCCAATAATAGAATAAAATAATCCCTTCTCCCATAAAATAGGAGATTTCGAAAATCTCCATGAAACTAGTAGGGGCCGAAAATTTCATGGAATATATAGGAATATTCGGACTTTGGATTTAATTCGGATAATTATCCCAAGCAATAATTAAATCCAAGAAAAATAGGATTTCTTTCCAATAAATAGGAGGGTCGAAAATTCCACATACTTAAAAAATGCTCCTATTTAATTCTCACTCATCCCTTAGAAAAACAATTCACCAAAAATATTATTTCTTCCCACATCAAAATATTCACATATTCGAATTTCCACCTCCATTCCACATTTTCCAACGACTTTGACCATTCCACGGCCACGTCATATTTTCCACCATGTTGACTATTCAATAGCCACGTCACATATTCAACAAGTTTATCTCAACTCAAAATCGCAATTAGGTCACATAGAATATTGCAATTAAATCACTCATCAATTAATTCCACATATCATAGCATTAAAAGCATTTAATGCAAAAATTTTTCACGTCACAAAATTAGGGTTCGAAAAAGCGGGGCGTTACATCCTACCACCCTTAAAAGAAATTTCGTCCCGAAATTTGGTACCTTCATGGAAAAAGTTCCGGGTACAGTTCCATCATCTTATCCTCGAGCTCCCACGTGGCTTCCTCGTATTCGTGGTTTCTCCAAAGTACTTTCACGCTAGCAATGGATTTATTTCTCAAATTCTGAACCTTTCGGTCCAAGATCATTTGGGGTCTCTCTTCATAGCTCAAGTCGGAATTCAACGCGACTTCTTCGTAGTGAATCACATGCTTCGGATCGAACACATATTTTCGCAACTGCGATACGTGAAAGACATTGTGCACGTTTCCAAGACTTGGCGGTAGCGCCAATCGATAGGCTACGGGTCCTATTCCTTCTAGAATTTCGTAAGGCCCGATAAAACGTGGTTTCAATTTTCCTTTAACACCAAAACGTGTTATCCCTTTCGACGGGGACACTTTAAGAAAAACCTTATCACCGGCTTGAAATTGTAAGTCGGTTCGTCGGACGTCAGCGTATGACTTTTGTCTGTCCTGGGCTTCCTTTATTCTCACACGAATTTGTCGAACAACTTCAACCATTTCTTCGACCGCATCGGGTCCTAGCACCCGTCGCTCTCCAACTTCATCCCAGTAGAGCGGCGATCTACATTTTCTTCCGTATAAGGCTTCATATGGCGCCATGTTGATTGTTGCTTGGAAGCTGTTATTGTAAGCAAATTCAATTAGCGGTAGTACGGTCTCCCAACTTCCACCGCGGTCGAGTATCACGGCTCTCAACATATCCTCGAGAGTTTGGATCGTCCTCTCGGATTGCCCATCGGATTGCGGGTGAAATGCCGTGCTAAAATTCAATCTTGTTCCAAGCTCGCGCTGTAGACTAATCCAAAATTTCGATGTGAACTTCGGGTCACGATCGGACGTAATTGTCACTGGGACTCCGTGCAATCGCACAATCTCCTTTATGTAGATCCGAGCCAGCTTGCTCGATCCATGGGTTACCGGAATCGGTATGAAATGCGCACTCTTGGTAAGGCGATCTATAATCACCCAAATTGCGGTGTTCCCATTTAGGGTCTTCGGCAAGGCCGTCACAAAATCCATGGCGATGTGCTCCCATTTCCACTCGGGTATCTCCAATGGTTGTAATTTTCCATGCGGTCGTTGATGTAATGCCTTCACCTGTTGGCAGGCTAAGCAACGTTCTACAAATGCCGCAATATCTCTCTTCATGCCATTCCACCAAAAGGACTTTTTCAAGTCTTGGTACATCTTCGTGCTTCCAGGGTGAGCAGTGTATGGAGTTTCATGAGCTTCGCCCATGATCTCGTTCTTGAGTTCTTCGTTGTTTGGCACGCACAACCTTCCTTCAAAGGTGAGGGCGTTGTCGGACTCCTCACTAAATTTTCCGGATTCGCCGGTTCTCACTTCAACTCGGATTTCCTCTAGTTCCGCATCCATCCGTTGCGCTGCAACGATTCTCGTTTTTAGATCTGGTTTAACCACCAAAGTGGCAATTCGCTCTTCCACTGTTTCGGGTGCTCTTATCACTTCTAATCGCATTTTGCTAAATTCTCGTATCAAGCTCTCCTCTTCCGTTAGAAAAGTAGCTATTTGCGAATGATCTCTACGGCTCAAAGCATCTGCCACTACATTTGCTTTGCCGGGGTGGTAGTTGATGCCACAATCGTAGTCCTTCACTAATTCGAGCCATCTTCGTTGTCGCATATTCAAGTCTCTTTGCTCGAAGAAATACTTTAAGCTCTTGTGGTCCGTAAAGATTTCACATCTAACTCCGTAGAGATGATGCCTCCAAATCTTTAGGGCATGTACCACTGCTGCTAACTCCAAATCGTGCGTTGGGTAGTTCAACTCGTGTGGTCTTAATTGTCGTGACGCGTAGGTGATCACTTTATTATTTTGCATCAATACGCATCCTAATCCAACCTTCGAAGCGTCGGTGTAGACTACGTAATTCACTCCAGATTCGGGCACAGCTAACACTGGCGCGGTTGTCAACTTTTCCTTCAAGAGTTGAAAGCTTGCTTCACATTCTGGGGTCCAATTCACCTTGACTCCCTTCTTGAGTTGTTGCGTCATTGGTCTCGCTATCTTGGAGAATCCTTCAATGAATCTTCGGTAGTATCCTGCCAATCCTAGGAAACTCCGAATTTCGTTTGGTGTTGAAGGCGACTTCCATCGTTGTACCGCCTCAACCTTGGCGGGGCCCACTCGGATTCCTTCTGCCGACACAATGTGTCCTAGAAAATTCACTTCCTTCAGCCAAAATTCACACTTGCTGAATTTGGCGTACAACTTCTCGGTCCTCAACGTTTCCAACGTGATTCGTAGGTGCTCCTCATGCTCCTTCTCGTTCTTTGAGTAGACTAGTACGTCATCTATGAAGACTAAAACGAATTTATCCAAGTACGGATGGAATATTCGATTCATCAAGTCCATGAACACTGCTGGGGCATTCGTTAGGCCGAACGGCATCACAACAAACTCGTAGTGTCCATATCTTGTACGAAATGCAGTCTTCGGTATATCCTCCCTTCGAACTCGTAGTTGGTGATATCCGGATCTCAAGTCCATTTTTGAAAAGACTCCTGCTCATCGAAGTTGATCAAACAAGTCATCTATTCTCGGCAGTGGGTACTTGTTCTTGAGGGTCAATTTGTTCAACTCCCTATAGTCGATACACATCCTCGTTGATCCATCCTTCTTCTTGACGAAAAGCACTGGTGCGCCCCACGGCGAGACACTAGGCCTAACGAAACCTAGGTCCATGAGCTCTTGAAGTTGTATCTTGAGTTCCTCCAATTCCTTAGGTGCCATTCGATACGGTGCCTTAGATACGGGTGCGGCTCCCGGCTCGAGATCGATCGTGAACTCCAATTGTCGATTCGGCGGCGGTCCAGGTAGCACTTCGGGAAAAACATCTGGGAATTCTCGCACGACAGCGACGTCTTTCACTCTCCTTTCCTCCTTCTCCTCTTTGTGGAGATAGACAAGATATGCGGGACGTCCTTTCTTCATCATCGCGGTAGCTTATAGCGCAAAGATTATAGAGGTTCGTCGGTTCACCGAGATTCAATGGTATACGGTGGGTTCCTTTCCTGGAGCTTTTAGAGATATTTCTTTCTCCTTACAACGAATCGTCACAAAATTTGTAGTCAACCATTCCATCCCTAAGATTATATCGATATCCTCCATCGTCATAACTTGCAAATCGTGAGCGACTAACTTAAGTTCTCCCATAACAATTTCTACGTTCGAGTATGTTCGAGAGATTTCTATCGTCCCACCCACTGGTGAAGACACCATCATCTTATCGATAAACAATTATCACGTTAATAGTCATGCCTTGATCATAAGCTATTCGCACACATATTTCCTTTCTCAAGAGATTATTGTTTAAGTTCGATCTTCTAGCAGCTTGTGACAGGTAGTTCGTTGTTGCAGATGATCTAACGTCTCGTTTATTGGTTATGTCGACGCTTTTAGTTGGTGTAAAAATTTCCGCGCGTGATTCGAAAGCACCATTCTAACATTTCCTTGAGTCTAGTATCAATAATTCGAAAATTGATCAAACAGTCTTACTTGGATAGAAATTGATTTCAACTCGAAAAAAACACCACCAAAATGTCTTTCATCGGGAGGCTCCAAACTTAATCAAGGAAACAAGGATAATATTTCTAGCTCGACACTTTCAAATCTCATCATTGACAATTGGTTTGAAACAAGGCGAGGACTAAGTTCCGTTGAACTTAACTCGTCCATTCTGAGAATTTTAAATGGGTTTAGAGGGATCAAGTAAAACCCATAGAGCTTGAGAATTTACTTCAGACGAGAGTTCGAAAGAACATGAGGTAGGTCATGAAAACAGGATGAAACTACCATAAATCTCAAATTCCATAGCAGACTGCCCGATCAAAATTTGCAAAAATTCCGGACAGCAATGAATGATATCGTTCAAACATGTCAAAGCCTAAAACAATCAGTCGCGGCAGAATTTAGAAACATAGACAAATGTCATGAAGTAGCACTATCAATGGTTCAATGACATCATGTTATTGAAAAATGTAATCACATCAATGGATTCACGGGTTTGTTGAGGGCAACCCAAAGTGATTGGAACTTTTCAGAAAATTAACACGATCAACCCCGTTAACGAAGAAGAGAACATCATAGCCTCAACTTGGTGTTGGCGAAAGAAAAATCATTGAGCTACAAAGAATTTCACTTCTGCAAGAGCGAACTGGCGAAATGAAGAGGTGAACAAAATTTCAAGTAGAATATTCCATCATTTGAATAAATCAGGTCTGGAGATGTGATCATACTAAAGGTCATAACTGCAAACAACTTTAGGATCAAAGTTCAATGACGGAGGCTCGTAAATTCAAATATCGTCCTTATGAATGACGAATTAAAGAAGACCACTCAATCCCGATGTCCAAAGTTACAAGGGCAAACACCAAATTTTCAAGCCAAGTGAGTCATGACTCGTTATAGGAAAAGAAATAATGGATATCACTTGCAAATTGTGAATCAACCAAGGCGTTTAAATAGACAATGGCTCACGGTTATTCAAAATGTCCCGAAAAGAACTTAGGATCCAAGTAAGTACTGTTGATTTAAAAATCGGTCATTCAAGCTACGAAGGTCGCACTCTCTCGCACATTTTTCGCGAGCATGAACGTGGTAACATCGTTCTATGGAACCGTGGATTCCAAATTGAGATTCATCGTATCATCGAAATTAATAACTATTTTTGATGGCCGCATCTTCAAAGTCTTCTTCTTGCCATGCCACATGGTCATTTTCGATTGCCATTATACACGCGATCTTAATGTGTCATAAACGTCGTCGTATTTGTGTCGCGTCGCCACTTTGGCAGGGTATGCAAGACTGCATAGTTTTATTAGCTCTTAGGTATGATCTCACCATTGTAAGGATACACCAAGTTCAACATATATATATTTTCGTTGGTTTTGTCACTCAGGAAAGTGATATTGCAGTTGTCATCTTGCAACTGAGTTCTAGCACGTTCAGTCTGGCCTAAGAATGGCCTACTTCTTAGGCACTCTATAATTTCAAGCATAGCTTGAAGTCTCACACTTCAACGTATATTCGATCATTACTTAAATGCTATTCAAGCTTCATTGGGCTTCTACGTTCGCAACAAAGTTCACACATTTCACTCTCGAAGTGATTCTATACGATGCCTTGTACTTCATTGGTCACCGGCGGAACCAGCATAGGGCCAAACCCCCGCTCCAGCGGGGGCTTGCCTGGTGCCGGCAGCCCATTTATACATAGGAGAGTTGAAGAGGTGGGAGCGGAAGGGGGAGAGAGGAGACGCAGCGCAGAAAGAAAGGGGAGGCGGAAATGGGGCGTAGAGGAGAGAGAATAGGGAGGAAGAAAATGGGAGAGAGGGAAGAGGGGTGCGCATTGGAGAGAGAGAAGTAGTTTTCTACTATTTGTCAGTTTTTTTTTTAAGTTTTGGAGTAAATCTCATATCCCGATAGACTAGGGGAATTTTTACTTTTAAAATTTAGTTTATTCTTAAAAACTTTTGATAAAACTGTATTAAATTTGTGCATTTTATGTGATAAAATATTGTATTATTTTCTATATATATATAATTCATTTAATTATTTTATTTTCAAAATGTTTATAATCATAATCTCTAATTTCTATTAATAAAAAAAAATTACTCTCTTTATCCATCATTTAAAGATGTATTTTTACTTGCCATAGTTTTACATTGTTATTTAACTTTATATTTATAAAGGTTAATGAACGAAAAAGTCAGTGGATGTTGAGTTTCATTTTTATATATTAATATTATCTGTAGTAGAATGTGAATATTATGAATTAGTGAAATATGAGACATGCTTATTAAAAGTAAAAAAAATGTACATGTGTCTAGAAATAACGGACAATCCAAAATGACGAAACATGTTAGATTTTGGCTGATGAAGGGAGTAATTTATTTCTAATTCATTAATTCAATACTGATATTGTGACACTATTAGAAAAGGCTATTCGCTCTCGAAAATAACTAGGCTACCGGTGCCGCGCTGACATATTTTTTGTTAAATTTCAGCACCGGCTTCTTACAATTCCTGGTTCCACCACTGGTTATCACCACATGAAACTTCATTCATATATTGCACAATCAAACATGTTTGTCATATAACCCATTTGGTGTTTCATAACAAATATCGTAAATCGATATATGTGAATAGCAACACTCAATCCATCAATCATTCATGGAATCGCATTTCATAAATCATGCAGTTCATGCGCATGTACATCACAATCACAGCTCGCAACCACACGCGTATCATGCTTTGCCTTTCACAGTTTCATAGTCATGAAATTTCAACCACATAGGCACAAAGTTTTGTCGTTCATGGAAGCAACATGTATTTCCTTCAAGTTAATTCTTTAGTTTCGCAGAAGTGATAACAAATCTCAACATCAACCAATACAAGTTCACAATCATACTTCAATATCCATCACATTCAACGCATTCATGCCCCATTGTTAAAAACATTTTGTATATTCTCATAATGTCTCCCATTTTATATCTTCACAACATTTTCCAAAAGCCATAGTATTTACTTCACATTTCCCATAGGTATTGTTTCACATACAATCAAGAAATCACAGTCATATAGGATTTCATTCATCCAAGCACATAGAAGTCTAACACGTATTCGCCGATTTTCTTTATCGAGTAAAATACAAGTTCACTTGCACAACATCATTCATCATTCTTGGCATAATCGCACTTAGCAATTTCATATCCATGCATATACATCATTTCACACTCCCAAGCAATATATATATATATTTTTTTTTCAAAGACGTCATATTAACTTCTATTACCATTGAAATATTTTCATTTTCACCAGAGTAATATTCCCATCGCAATTTCCAACATCTCACAATTCAAATCAATACTCATAGATGTCGTTCATCACGAAAATCACAAATCATATAGAATCTCATTTATTCGATTCATAGCGATCTTAATCGCAAATCACTTGCATAACAGCATTCATCTTTTATTTTGCATAATCATAATCCGCAAATTTCAATTGCATGCATAATCATCGTTTTATACTCCATCACAAATTTCCAAATATCACAATAACTCACATTCGCTTCAACTTCCAATATTTCATAATTCAAATCAATATTCAAGAGATACTTGTTACCTCGTTCATCGTGGTTGAGCGGTGATGAGTCGTGGTGTTGAGTCTTCGACGATTATTATTTAATCATTTTCCCCAAATTTCAGATTTTATTTCAACAAGACTCTTGGGTCCAGAGCGGAAAGAACTGAGGCTCTGATACCAACTGTAACAGCCCGACATTTCTAGGGTATAATAAATGCGGCGACTGCTACTTAGGCGAACTTAAAGCGACAAAAATGTAGACTAGGGTTTCAATTAAAGAGATTTACCCTAGCATTTAATGAAGTATCAAGGCAAAAGTCAACGGCTAACTCACGAGAATCAAGACTTAATAGAATAGGCTCAAAAGTCAAAGGTTTAGCATAATTCCAACAAAACGCAATAATTCCCCTCATTCCAAAACAAAGAATTAAGTTCACCACAACCAAAAATGATAGTTTCAAATATTCAGCGGAAGCATATCAAGAGAAAAGCGGAGCCATGTATGAAGACACGACTACACTTATAGTTCCAAACATCCATTTTA